>NC_134353.1:165783108-166083108 GCF_048569485.1 Anomaloglossus baeobatrachus
AAATTCCAAGTGCGGAAAAATTGCAAAAAAAGTGTGATCACACAATAGTTTTTGGGATATTTTATTCACCATGTTCACTATATGGTAAAACTGATACATTGGTGTGATGCCTGAGGTCGGTGCAAGTTTGTAGACACCAAACATGAAGGTTTACTTGTATTTAAGAGGTTAAAAAAAATTCACAAGCTTGTCCAAAAAAAGTGGCGCACGTTTTGCGCCACTTTCTGAAACTCGTAGTGTTCTCATTTTTCTGGATCTATGGCTCAGTGATGGCTTATTTTTTGCGTCTCGAGCTGACATTTGCGCATTTGCGCATTTTTGCGCAGATGCTACATTTTGATCGCCTGTTATTGCATTTTGCGTAAAATTAGCGGCGACCAAAAAATGTAATTTTGGCATTTGGAATTTTTTTGCTGCTACGCCGTTTACCAATCAGATTAATTGATTTTATATTTTGATAGATCGGGCATTTCTGAACGCAGCGATACCAAATATGTATATATTTTTTTAACCCTTTAATTTTCAATGGGATGAAAGGGGGGTGATTTGAACATTTAGGTTTTTTTTATTTTTTTTATTTTTTAAAACTTTTTTTTTACTTTTTTTTTATACTCGTCCACCTACGGGGCTATAGCGATCAGCAATCTGATCGCTCTGCCATATCTCCAGATCACAGCTACAGAGCTGAGAACCCTGTGCTATCATGGCAACCACCGAAAGTCACGTGATCATGTCACGTGACTTCCGATGGGGCAAGTCACAGTAATGGCGGTGCGCCATTACTTTTGGCAGTGAGATGTAAGGGGTTAATTGTTGCGGGTGGAAGCGTTTCCACTCGCGATTAGCAGGCACACATGTCAGCTGTTGAAAACAGCTGATATGTGCACGGATCGCCGCCTGCCCACGGCAGGGGGCGGGGATTAACCTCACATGATCCATGACCTACCCAGTACGTCATGGGTCGTTAAGGGGTTAAGTTATTCAATAATGCCACTCACAGTTTATTGTGGAATATTTAGGAGAGAAGAAACTTCATGATCTGACTTGTTGTAATGGAGGACTAATATAGGCCCACACACAAATTTAGTGAGCTCTTTAGATGATCTAATCCTTTCTAAATGTTGATAAAGACAAACTGCGTGGTTATGGGCTGAATTTTATTTTATACTTTTGGATTACAATGAATTCAATGATTAAGAGGTGTTTCCTAATAGTTTTATCTATAAAGTGTATGCATCTTTGGCACTTAAAGAATTTATCATCTTTCAGGAAATATTGGCCACTGGTGCAGTTTGACTTCAAAAAAAGTTTGCTATAGTCACTGTCCCTGGGTCCACAAGGGAGTCTCTTCTGTGCTCCCAGTGTCTGGCATTGGCTGTGGCACTAACATCATGTCAACAGAGCAGCAGCCAATCAGTGATCTCAGCAGCTCTGTCAATGCAGAGGGAACACCATGCTCAGAGCCACTGAGCTCACTGATTGGCTGCCTCACTGTCAACATGATGTCAGTGCCACAGCCAATGCCAGACATCAGGAGCAGTGGCACAGACTTAGAGGAGCACTCAAGAACAGTGAATGTAGTGCGGTTTGTTTATTTTATAACAAATTGTGCCCAAAGCCAATATTTCCTGAAAGTGGACAACCACTTTAAGAAGGCAAGCCTTATACCACTTATCTTGCCCTGTGCTACTTTTCATTCTTCAATAGTACATTATATATGAGTACACTTAACATTTAGAGTGAACAATTTAAGGATATTTAAGTCCTAACCCTAGGATCACCAAGAATAACATCAAACCACTCAATTTTTAGTGCATTTTTGCTAAATCCTGTCCCTTTGTGGTCCAGTTCCCAAGCCTGGCAGAATAAGGACTGTAGGCAAGTATGACACTGGGCATCAGCCAAGTGGGGTGGCACATGCCACTAGTAATGTAGCCTCAGTAGCAAGAAGGCCTAAGAAATAGGAGTTGTGTCTGTCTCAAACTCCAGTTATTCTTTATGTCTAAGACGCAAAAATAAACTTTGCGTTAACTTCATGCTTAGAACAATCTGTCCCTCAGACTCCGCTACTGAGTTGTATGGGTCTACAGTACCTGGGGCTCAGCTAATCCATGCCTTAGACTCTTGTTTTTTTGAGGGTGTTATGTTATTAGAGTACAATGAGTTTATAATACTAGCTGAATTATAGTTGTCAGAAATTTCAGAATTAGAGCTGTTTTGCTAACAGAAATGTGTTTGTTTTCTATCTAAATATAAACCTGTCCAGAAAAAGCAGAAGAAAATGATTGTGGCTACATCATTAACTCATTAGTTGGCAGAAGACAAACTTACTATTAACCACACTAGTTAGATTTATTTCATATTTCATGCAATTTAACCCACAACTGCAGCCAAGGGCCAAACTTGTGGCCTCGCAGCCAAGTGTAAATCTAAACCTAATGTCACTTTACACGAATGTACTGTCAAAACAAAAAGTGCCCCCGTGTTCTCTTCCAACCAGAAATCATGGTACAAGTTTTGTAAAAGTAAATACTCTACGTTTTTGTTAAAAGGGACATCTTTTACTAGGCTGGAATGGAAAAAAGCTAGAAGGAAAACTTAAAAGGCTATTACTAAGTTACCATTTTAATGTAAATTCATAGTAAAACTCATTACTGCATACACGGACAGTAGCTGTGCACTCACTGACTTCCTGAGTCTCCTTTCCTCCCACATCTGATTCCTTGCTTGCTTGTATTACAGACCAAAAAAAACCATTTACCTGTGGCCAAACATATCTGTGCTTCAGGACACAACATAAACCACATAAAAGTTGTCATATTAAAAGGCAATTTCAGATCACAGAGCCATCGAAGGGTCTGGGAATACAAATTCATTACTAGAGTTGAGCGCGGTTCGTGGATCGTGGTTCTCCAGTTCTAGGCTCGAGTGATTTTGGGGCATGTTCTAGATCGAACTAGAACTCGAGCTTTTTGCAAAAGCTCGATAGTTCTAGAAACGTTCGAGAACGGTTCTAGCAGCCAAAAAACAGCTAAATCATAGCTTGGTTTCTGCTGTAATAGTGTAAGTCACTCTGTGAATCAAACTATTATCACATTTCAGTGTATAGTGTGCGTGAACAGCGCCTTCAGATCACTGCTGTTTCTATAATGGCGATCGCCATTTTTTTTTTTTTTCTTGTCTTCCTTCCCTAAGCGCGCGCGTCTTGTGGGGCGGGCCAGCATGTCAGCCAATCACAGACACACACACAGCTAAGTGGACTTTGAGCCAGAGAAGCAACGGCATGTGTGATAGGATCTGCATGTCACATGTCCCTGCATTATAAAACCGGACATTTTCTTCACGGACGCCATTATCTGCCTTCTGCGTCTTTGGTGTCAGACATCACTGTCGCAGCTCCGTCATCCTGAGTCCTATAGCCGATACAGCTGTATGCGCTGCATACACAGCGTTAGACAGCTTAGGGAGAGCACTTTATAGCAGTCCTTTTAAGGGCTCAAACCGGCAGGGTCAGAGTTAAGGTGACAGGTCCTGAAAACAGCGCCAGCGTCTGTGCAGCAAAGGTCAGGGATTTCCTCCCTGCATTTCACCATTAGGAGGGAATAGAAAGGCAGGCTTCCATTCCTCTACCCAGAGCCCCACAATCCTGCCACTGTACCCTCTTGTCCTCTGCACACTCCAACTCATAACTAAGCCATTATACTAGCAAACACTCAGTGTACCTAGTGGCATCCTATCTGTGGCTATTGGACTTTGCTTTAGTCCCACTAGTGCCAAGATATTTGCAGAGCGCATCTGCCTGCATTGCACACTCCAACTAATTATAACGAAGCCATTATACTAGCAAACACTCAGTGTACCTAGTGGCATCCTATACGTGGCTATTGGACTTTGCTTTAGTCCCACTAGTGCCAAGACATTTGCAGAGCGCATCTGCCTGCATTGCACACTCCAACTAATTATAACGAAGCCATTATACTAGCAAACACTCAGTGTACCTAGTGGCATCCTATACGTGGCTATTGGACTTTGCTATAGTCCCACTAGTGCCAAGACATTTGCAGAGCGCATCTGCCTGCGTTGCACACTCCAACTAATTATAACGAAGCCATTATACTAGCAAACACTCAGTGTACCTAGTGGCATCCTATACGTGGCTATTGGACTTTGCTTTAGTCCCACTAGTGCCAAGACATTTGCAGAGCGCATCTGCCTGCATTGCACACTCCAACTAATTATAACGAAGCCATTATACTAGCAAACACTCAGTGTACCTAGTGGCATCCTATACGTGGCTATTGGACTTTGCTATAGTCCCACTAGTGCCAAGACATTTGCAGAGCGCATCTGCCTGCGTTGCACACTCCAACTAATTATAACTAAGCCATTATACTAGCAAACACTCAGTGTACCTAGTGGCATCCTATACATGGCTATTGGACTTTGCTATAGTCCCACTAGTGCCAAGACATTTGCAGAGCGCATCTGCCTGCGTTGCACACTCCAACTAATTATAACTAAGCCATTATACTAGCAAACACTCAGTGTACCTAGTGGCATCCTATACGTGGCTATTGGACTTTGCTATAGTCCCACTAGTGCCAAGACATTTGCAGAGCGCATCTGCCTGCGTTGCACACTCCAACTAATTATAACTAAGCCATTATACTAGCAAACACTCAGTGTACCTAGTGGCATCCTATACGTGGCTATTGGACTTTGCTATAGTCCCACTAGTGCCAAGACATTTGCAGCACGTCTGCCTGCGTTGCACACTCCAACTAATTATAACTAAGCCATTATACTAGCAAACACTCAGTGTACCTAGTGGCATCCTATACGTGGCTATTGGACTTTGCTATAGTCCCACTAGTGCCAAGACATTTGCAGAGCGCATCTGCCTGCGTTGCACACTACAACTAATTATAACTAAGCCATTATACTAGCAAACACTCAGTGTACCTAGTGGCATCCTATACGTGGCTATTGGACTTTGCTATAGTCCCACTAGTGCCAAGACATTTGCAGAGCGCATCTGCCTGCGTTGCACACTCCAACTAATTATAACTAAGCCATTATACTAGCAAACACTCAGTGTACCTAGTGGCATCCTATACGTGGCTATTGGACTTTGCTATAGTCCCACTAGTGCCAAGACATTTGCAGAGCGCATCTGCCTGCGTTGCACACTCCAACTAATTATAACTAAGCCATTATACTAGCAAACACTCAGTGTACCTAGTGGCATCCTATACGTGGCTATTGGACTTTGCTATAGTCCCACTAGTGCCAAGACATTTGCAGAGCGCATCTGCCTGCGTTGCACACTCCAACTAATTATAACTAAGCCATTATACTAGCAAACACTCAGTGTACCTAGTGGCATCCTATACGTGGCTATTGGACTTTGCTATAGTCCCACTAGTGCCAAGACATTTGCAGAGCGCATCTGCCTGCGTTGCACACTCCAACTAATTATAACTAAGCCATTATACTAGCAAACACTCAGTGTACCTAGTGGCATCCTATACGTGGCTATTGGACTTTGCTATAGTCCCACTAGTGCCAAGACATTTGCAGAGCGCATCTGCCTGCGTTGCACACTCCAACTAATTATAACTAAGCCATTATACTAGCAAACACTCAGTGTACCTAGTGGCATCCTATACGTGGCTATTGGACTTTGCTATAGTCCCACTAGTGCCAAGACATTTGCAGAGCGCATCTGCCTGCGTTGCACACTCCAACTAATTATAACTAAGCCATTATACTAGCAAACACTCAGTGTACCTAGTGGCATCCTATACGTGGCTATTGGACTTTGCTATAGTCCCACTAGTGCCAAGACATTTGCAGCACGTCTGCCTGCGTTGCACACTCCAACTAATTATAACTAAGCCATTATACTAGCAAACACTCAGTGTACCTAGTGGCATCCTATACGTGGCTATTGGACTTTGCTATAGTCCCACTAGTGCCAAGACATTTGCAGAGCGCATCTGCCTGCGTTGCACACTACAACTAATTATAACTAAGCCATTATACTAGCAAACACTCAGTGTACCTAGTGGCATCCTATACGTGGCTATTGGACTTTGCTATAGTCCCACTAGTGCCAAGACATTTGCAGAGCGCATCTGCCTGCGTTGCACACTCCAACTAATTATAACTAAGCCATTATACTAGCAAACACTCAGTGTACCTAGTGGCATCCTATACGTGGCTATTGGACTTTGCTATAGTCTCACTAGTGCCAAGACATTTGCAGAGCGCATCTGCCTGCGTTGCACACTCCAACTAATTATAACTAAGCCATTATACTAGCAAACACTCAGTGTACCTAGTGGCATCCTATACGTGGCTATTGGACTTTGCTATAGTCCCACTAGTGCCAAGACATTTGCAGAGCGCATCTGCCTGCGTTGCACACTCCAACTAATTATAACTAAGCCATTATACTAGCAAACACTCAGTGTACCTAGTGGCATCCTATACGTGGCTATTGGACTTTGCTATAGTCCCACTAGTGCCAAGACATTTGCAGAGCGCATCTGCCTGCGTTGCACACTCCAACTAATTATAACTAAGCCATTATACTAGCAAACACTCAGTGTACCTAGTGGCATCCTATACGTGGCTATTGGACTTTGCTATAGTCCCACTAGTGCCAAGACATTTGCAGAGCGCATCTGCCTGCGTTGCACACTCCAACTAATTATAACTAAGCCATTATACTAGCAAACACTCAGTGTACCTAGTGGCATCCTATACGTGGCTATTGGACTTTGCTATAGTCCCACTAGTGCCAAGACATTTGCAGAGCGCATCTGCCTGCGTTGCACACTACAACTAATTATAACTAAGCCATTATACTAGCAAACACTCAGTGTACCTAGTGGCATCCTATACGTGGCTATTGGACTTTGCTATAGTCCCACTAGTGCCAAGACATTTGCAGAGCGCATCTGCCTGCGTTGCACACTCCAACTAATTATAACTAAGCCATTATACTAGCAAACACTCAGTGTACCTAGTGGCATCCTATACGTGGCTATTGGACTTTGCTATAGTCCCACTAGTGCCAAGACATTTGCAGAGCGCATCTGCCTGCGTTGCACACTCCAACTAATTATAACTAAGCCATTATACTAGCAAACACTCAGTGTACCTAGTGGCATCCTATACGTGGCTATTGGACTTTGCTATAGTCCCACTAGTGCCAAGACATTTGCAGAGCGCATCTGCCTGCGTTGCACACTCCAACTAATTATAACTAAGCCATTATACTAGCAAACACTCAGTGTACCTAGTGGCATCCTATACGTGGCTATTGGACTTTGCTATAGTCCCACTAGTGCCAAGACATTTGCAGAGCGCATCTGCCTGCGTTGCACACTCCAACTAATTATAACTAAGCCATTATACTAGCAAACACTCAGTGTACCTAGTGGCATCCTATACGTGGCTATTGGACTTTGCTATAGTCCCACTAGTGCCAAGACATTTGCAGAGCGCATCTGCCTGCGTTGCACACTCCAACTAATTATAACTAAGCCATTATACTAGCAAACACTCAGTGTACCTAGTGGCATCCTATACGTGGCTATTGGACTTTGCTATAGTCCCACTAGTGCCAAGACATTTGCAGAGCGCATCTGCCTGCGTTGCACACTCCAACTAATTATAACTAAGCCATTATACTAGCAAACACTCAGTGTACCTAGTGGCATCCTATACGTGGCTATTGGACTTTGCTATAGTCCCACTAGTGCCAAGACATTTGCAGCACGTCTGCCTGCGTTGCACACTCCAACTAATTATAACTAAGCCATTATACTAGCAAACACTCAGTGTACCTAGTGGCATCCTATACGTGGCTATTGGACTTTGCTATAGTCCCACTAGTGCCAAGACATTTGCAGAGCGCATCTGCCTGCGTTGCACACTCCAACTAATTATAACTAAGCCATTATACTAGCAAACACTCAGTGTACCTAGTGGCATCCTATACGTGGCTATTGGACTTTGCTATAGTCCCACTAGTGCCAAGACATTTGCAGAGCGCATCTGCCTGCGTTGCACACTCCAACTAATTATAACTAAGCCATTATACTAGCAAACACTCAGTGTACCTAGTGGCATCCTATACGTGGCTATTGGACTTTGCTATAGTCCCACTAGTGCCAAGACATTTGCAGAGCGCATCTGCCTGCGTTGCACACTCTAACTAATTATAACTAAGCCATTATACTAGCAAACACTCAGTGTACCTAGTGGCATCCTATACGTGGCTATTGGACTTTGCTATAGTCCCACTAGTGCCAAGACATTTGCAGCACGTCTTCCTGCGTTGCACACTCCAACTAATTATAACTAAGCCATTATACTAGCAAACACTCAGTGTACCTAGTGGCATCCTATACGTGGCTATTGGACTTTGCTATAGTCCCACTAGTGCCAAGACATTTGCAGAGCGCATCTGCCTGCGTTGCACACTCCAACTAATTATAACTAAGCCATTATACTAGCAAACACTCAGTGTACCTAGTGGCATCCTATACGTGGCTATTGGACTTTGCTATAGTCCCACTAGTGCCAAGACATTTGCAGAGCGCATCTGCCTGCGTTGCACACTCCAACTAATTATAACTAAGCCATTATACTAGCAAACACTCAGTGTACCTAGTGGCATCCTATACGTGGCTATTGGACTTTGCTATAGTCCCACTAGTGCCAAGACATTTGCAGAGCGCATCTGCCTGCGTTGCACACTCCAACTAATTATAACTAAGTTGCATTGTCAGGGATATTTATTCTTTATTATTCTGCTGTTAATAAAGCTAGACCACCACTGCAATCTTCACCACCTCTCAATTTTTACTACCACATTTTCAGTCCACAATCTTGTCGCAATCAACATGAGTGGCAAAATGACAGATGCTGGTGGAAAGGGGAAGAGGCGTGGTGGAAAAGGCAAAAAAGGTTTTGTCCGTGGGGAAGGTGGCAAAGCTCCATTATCATCTGCTGAAGATAGACCATCTACCAGCAAAAGTAAGATGTCTACTACTTACCGTGGACAATCCGATGTGCTCCCTTTTTTACGGACACGAACAACAGGAAGAAAGGTAGATGATGGGCAAAAAAGGAAAATGCTTGAATGGATCTCAAGTGGTCCAACAAGTGCCCTCTCAGCCACTTCAAGTACCGCATCCAAAAAACACCAGTCCTCTGAGTTGTCATCCCAATCACACTTGATTTCTCCTAGCTCTGAAGTCTCCATCAGCCCTGCACAGTATGGTGGAACTGAGATGGCTGAGTCTGCAGAGCTGTTCAGTCACACTATAGCCTGGGAATCAGAGGTCTGCTCCCAAGCTACAGTGAGTACAGAACAGGAAATGGTCTGCAGTGATGCCCAGAACCTTTGTGACTCTGATTCAGGCCGTGAGGACCAAGTTTCTGAGCATAATGTTGACCCTTTGTCACAAACTGTAACACCTGTGGTTATAGACAATGAGGAACATACAGATGAAGATGAGACGCAGATACCCGATTGGGATGACAACTTAAATATTCGGTCAGGGCAAGAAGAGGCTCGGTCTGAGGGGGAGGGGAGTGCAAACACAACAATTGATGATGACGTTCTAGATCCCACCTACTGTCAACCCCCAGTCAGGCACTCAAGGAGGTCAACAGAGGCGGTGGAGGAGGATGCAACCGACGACGAAGTTACCTTGCGCCTTCCTGGACAGAGTCGGAGCACTGGTAGCACGTCTACAACTGCATCCTCAGCCACCACTCTGCCTATGAGCATTATTCGGGGTGGATCAACAGGTCGCATGGCCTCTAAGCCTTGCCTAGCCTGGTCCTTTTTTGACATCGAAAAAGATCGCCCAAATCATGTGATATGTAACATGTCATGATTCTCTTAGTAGAGGTCAAAACCTCAGCAGTTTGACAACTTCTTCCATGAATCGTCACATGAATAAATATCATAAGTCCCGGTGGGAAGCTCACCGTGCTGCAATGCGGCCTAGCGGAGCGAACCATCCACCGCCCGCCCCTTCCAGTGCATCCGCGCGCTCTTCATCTTCTAGGACTGTGGGGACAGCTGTCACACCTGTTTTTCCACGCAAAACTTCCACCACTGTAACCGCAACAGGCAGTTTGCTTGTAAGGTCGTCAGTTGGTTTGGAAGGGGAAACAAGTGAGTGTGTACAGCTCTCTCAGACATCGATAGCACCAACGTTGGATCAAGGCAACATCATGTCTCCGCCTGCACTTTCCTCACAAACCTGCATTTTTCCAGGGACACCCTACTCAACACCGTCTACACACAGCAGCCAGATCTCTGTCCCTCAGATGTGGTCAAATAAAAGGCCACTTCCTCCGACCCATGACAAAGCTAAGAGGTTGACTCTATCCCTCTGTAAGCTGTTGGCTACCGAAATGCTGCCTTTCCGCCTAGTGGACACACAGGATTTTAGAGACCTTATGTCTGTCGCTGTGCCCCAGTACCAGATGCCTAGTCGCCACTACTTCTCTAAGAAAGGTGTGCCCGCGCTACACCAGCATGTCGCACACAACATCACCGCTTCCTTGAGAAACTCTGTGTGTGAACGGGTGCATTTCACCACCGATACTTGGACCAGTAAGCATGGACAGGGACGTTACATGTCGCTGACTGGGCACTGGGTAACTATGGTGATAGATGGTGAAGGGTCTGCTGCACAAGTCTTGCCGTCCCCACGACTTGTGTGTCAATCCTATGTCTGTCCTAGTTCCGCCACAGCTTCTGCATCCTCCACCTCATCTGGGTCCTCCACCTCCGCCCCAAGCCTGCCTGGTCAGGCCACCAGCGTTCTCACTGCGCAGAAGGAATCACGCACCCCTCATTACTATGCTGGCAGCAGAGCGCAACGGCATCAGGCGGTCTGTAGCTTGACATGTCTTGGGAATAAGAGTCACACAGCTGAGGAGGTGTGGTCAGCTCTGCGGTCCGAGTTTAATAAATGGTTGTCTCCACTCAACCTGCAGCCTGGTAAGGCCGTGTGCGACAATGCTGCAAACCTGGGTGCGGCACTTCGCCTGGGCAAGGTGACACACGTACCTTGTATGGCTCACGTGTTGAACCTTGTCGTCCAGCAATTTTTAACACACTATCCCGGCCTAGATGGCCTTCTGAACAGGGCACGAAAACTGTCAGCTCACTTCCGCCGTTCAAGCGCCGCAGCAGAGCGACTTGCATCGCTCCAGAAGTCTTTCGGCCTGCCGGTTCATCGCCTGAAATGCGATGTGGCGACACGCTGGAATTCAACTCTCCACATGTTACAGCGACTGTGGCAGCACCGCAGAGCCCTGGTGCAATACGTCATGACGTATAGCCTGGGCCAACGAGATGCAGAGGTGGGGCAGATCACCCTGATGGAGTGGTCTCAGATCAAGGACCTATGCATCCTTCTGCACAGTTTCGACATGGCGACGAATATGTTTAGCTCTGACAATGCCATTATCAGCATGACGATTCCAGTCATTTACATGCTGGAGCACACGCTAAACACTATTCGGAGTCAGGGGGTGGGACAACATGAAGGGGAGGAACTACAGGAGGATTCATATGCGCAAGGGACAACAACATCACCAAGGTCCAGACGTTCATCAACACCAACGCAGCAGGCATGGGACCATGGGGGACAGGGATCGACAAGGGCGCATAGTAGCAGGCGAAATGTTGAGCAAGGTGCAGGAGAACATGAAGAAATGGAGGACGAACTGTCCATGGACATGGAAGACTCAGCGGATGAGGGAGACCTTGGTCAAATTTCAGTTGAAAGAGGTTGGGGGGAGATGTCAGAGGAAGAAAGAACGGGTAGCACCTCTATGCCACAAACACAGCGTGGACTTGGTCCGCATGGCTGCGCAAGACACATGAGTGCCTTTTTGTTGCACTACCTCCAACATGACAGTCGTATTGTCAAAATTAGAAGTGATGATGACTACTGGATTGCCACACTATTAGATCCCCGGTACAAGTCCAAATTTTGTGACATAATTCCAGCCATAGAAAGGGACGCACGTATGCAGGAGTATCAGCAGAAGCTGTTACTCGATCTTAGCTCGGCTTTTCCACCAAACAACCGTGCAGGTGCAGGGAGGGAATCTCCCAGTTGTAACTTGACAAACATGGGACGGTCTCGTCATCTTCAACAGTCTACCCGTACCAGTAGGACCGTATCTGGTGCCGGTAACAGCAATTTTATGGAATCTTTTCATAATTTTTTTAGACCCTCTTTTGCAAGGCCACCAGAGACAACAAGTCTGACACATAGTCAACGGCTGGAGAGGATGATACAGGAGTATCTCCAAATGAACATCGATGCCATGACTGTGCAACTGGAGCCTTGCTCCTTTTGGGCTTCAAACCTAGAAAAATGGCCAGAGCTCGCAACTTACGCCTTGGAGATTTTGTCGTGTCCAGCTGCCAGCGTTGTCTCTGAACGTGTATTCAGTGCTGCTGGGTGTGTGCTGACAGATAAGCGCACACGTCTGTCCAGTGACAATGTGGACAGACTGACGTTCATCAAAATGAACAAGTCATGGATCCAGAAGGAATTTACTACCCCTGTGTCATCCTGGGGAGAGTAAATGCTTGTTGATTTGGAATGTGCTTGATGCAAATCAAAACATCCTGTTTGCAACTAGGGCACAAGTGCTGCCACTGATAAGGTGTCTGTGTGGGGCCCAATTTTTGGAAAAAAGGGAGACTCCGCTTGGAGTAACCCTTGCTTACATTGTTTTTAAAAGAAGCCAAGATGAACAAGTCATGGGTCAGCAAAGACTTTATCTACCTACCCCGGAGTCATCCTGGGGACGGATAAGAATGGCGTATTTTGGAATGTGCTTGATGCAAATCTAGCTGTGAAGTGTACAACTAGGGCACAAGTGCTGCCACTGAATGGGTGGGTGTGTGTGGGGCCCAATTTTTGGAAAAAAAGGGAGACTCCGCTTGGAGTAACCCTTGCTTGCTGTGTTTTTAAAAGAAGCCAAGATGAACAGAGCTGGGATCAGGAAAGACTTTGCTACCTACCCCGGTGTCATCCTGGGGACGGATAAGAATGGCGTATTTTTGAATGTGCTTGATGCAAATCAAAACATCCTGTTTGCAACTAGGGCCCAAGTGCTGCCACTGATGGGGTGGGTGTCTGTGTGGCCCAATTTTTGGAAAAAAGGGAGACTCCGCTTGGAGTAACCCTTGCTTGCTGTGTTTTTAAAAGAAGCCAAGATGAACAGAGCTGGGATTAGGAAAGACTTTGCTACCTACCCCGGTGTCATGCTGGGGACGGTTAATTATGGCGTATTTTGGAATGTGCTTGATGCAAATCTAGCTGTGAAGTGTACAACTAGGGCACAAGTGCTGCCACTGAATGGGTGGGTGTGTGGGGCCCAATTTTTGGAAAAAAAGGGAGACTCCGCTTGGAGTAACCCTTGCTTGCTGTGTTTTTAAAAGAAGCCAAGATGAACAGAGCTGGGATCAGGAAAGACTTTGCTACCTACCCCGGTGTCATGCTGGGGACGGTTAATTATGGCGTATTTTTGAATGTGCTTGATGCAAATGTAGCTGTGAAGTGTACAACTAGGGCACAAGTGCTGCCACTGAATGGGTGGGTGTGTGGGGCCCAATTTTTGGAAAAAAAGGGAGACTCCGCTTGGAGTAACCCTTGCTTGCTGTGTTTTTAAAAGAAGCCAAGATGAACAGAGCTGGGATCAGGAAAGACTTTGCTACCTACCCCGGTGTCATCCTGGGGACGGATAAGAATGGCGTATTTTTGAATGTGCTTGATGCAAATCAAAACATCCTGTTTGCAACTAGGGCCCAAGTGCTGCCACTGATGGGGTGGGTGTCTGTGTGGCCCAATTTTTGGAAAAAAGGGAGACTCCGCTTGGAGTAACCCTTGCTTGCTGTGTTTTTAAAAGAAGCCAAGATGAACAGAGCTGGGATCAGGAAAGACTTTGCTACCTACCCCGGTGTCATGCTGGGGACGGTTAATTATGGCGTATTTTGGAATGTGCTTGATGCAAATCTAGCTGTGAAGTGTACAACAAGGGCACAAGTGCTGCCACTGAATGGGTGGGTGTGTGGGGCCCAATTTTTGGAAAAAAAGGGAGACTCCGCTTGGAGTAACCCTTGCTTACATTGTTTTTAAAAGAAGCCAAGATGAACAAGTCATGGGTCAGCAAGACTTTATCTACCTACCCCGGTGTCATCCTGGGGACGGATAAGAATGGCGTATTTTTGAATGTGCTTGATGCAAATCTAGCTGTGAAGTGTACAACTAGGGCACAAGTGCTGCCACTGAATGGGTGGGTGTGTGTGGGGCCCAATTTTTGGAAAAAAAGGGAGACTCCGCTTGGAGTAACCCTTGCTTACATTGTTTTTAAAAGAAGCCAAGATGAACAGAGCTGGGATCAGGAAAGACTTTGCTACCTACCCCGGTGTCATCCTGGGGATGGATAAGAATGGCTTATTTTGGAATGTGCTTGATGCAAATCTAGCTGTGAAGTGTACAACTAGGGCACAAGTGCTGCCACTGAATGGGTGGGTGTGTGTGGGGCACAATTTTTAGAAAAAAAGGGAGACTCCGCTTGGAGTAACCCTTGCTTACATTGTTTTTAAAAGAAGCCAAGATGAACAAGTCATGGGTCAGCAAAGACTTTATCTACCTACCCCGGTGTCATCCTGGGGACGGATAAGAATGGCGTATTTTGGAATGTGCTTGATGCAAATCTAGCTGTGAAGTGTACAACTAGGGCACAAGTGCTGCCACTGAATGGGTGGGTGTGTGTGGGGCACAATTTTTGGAAAAAAAGGGAGACTCCGCTTGGAGTAACCCTTGCTTGCTGTGTTTTTAAAAGAAGCCAAGATGAACAGAGCTGGGATCAGGAAAGACTTTGCTACCTACCCCGGTGTCATCCTGGGGACGGATAAGAATGGCGTATTTTGGAATGTGCTTGATGCAAATGTAGCTGTGAAGTGTACAACTAGGGCACAAGTGCTGCCACTGAATGGGTGGGTGTGTGTGGGGCACAATTTTTGGAAAAAAAGGGAGACTCCGCTTGGAGTAACCCTTGCTTACATTGTTTTTAAAAGAAGCCAAGATGAACAAGTCATGTGTCAGCAAAGACTTTATCTACCTACCCCGGTGTCATCCTGGGGACGGATAAGAATGGCGTATTTTTGAATGTGCTTGATGCAAATCTAGCTGTGAAGTGTACAACTAGGGCACAAGTGCTGCCACTGAATGGGTGGGTGTGTGTGGGGCACAATTTTTGGAAAAAAAGGGAGACTCCGCTTGGAGTAACCCTTGCTTGCTGTGTTTTTAAAAGAAGCCAAGATGAACAGAGCTGGGATCAGGAAAGACTTTGCTACCTACCCCGGTGTCATCTTGGGGACGGATAAGAATGGCGTATTTTTGAATGTGCTTGCTGCAAATCTAGCTGTGAATTGTACAACTGGGGCCCAACTGCTGCCACTGAATGGGTGGGTGGGTGTGGGGCCCAATTTTTGGAAAAAAAGGGAGACTATGCTTGGAGTCATCTTGCGGTGTTTTACATGATTTTAGAATGGCGTGCCATGCCTATATCTGTGTGTCCTCCTCTTTTTCCTTGTCCAGCTGTTTTGTTTTCGCATGAGTATATGTCCTTGTCACTTTCCAATGTGTTTGAGTTGTTTGTCACCTTTTGGACACCTTTGAGGGTGTTTTCTAGGTGTTTTACTGTGTTTGTGATTGCCTGCCATTGTTTCCTATTGGCTCGAGTTCGGTTCGTCGAACGTTCAACGAGCCGAACTCGAACGGGAGGTCCGTTCGGCGAACCGACCTCGAGCCGAACCGGGACCGGTTCGCTCATCTCTATTCATTACAATGTTTAACTCTGTCCATACATGACACAATCTGTCAGGAAGATTTATGACTCACTACAAAAACTGAGGGGTCTGCTCTAGAGACTGTGAGGGCACCAGGCTTCTGATCCTACATGGATATTGGGACACTAAAACTTTCAGACCACTAATCAAAGCTAATTAAGGATTCAGTCTCTAAGTTCAGTGTTTGTTTATTTAAATGTCCTTTTATTATACCATCCCTCTGCTCTGTTTGTGTATATATTTGCACTCTCCCCTTTGGCACAGGTGATTTTAATCAGCAGGAGACTGCAAGAGGGGTCAGCCTTCTTTTTGCTCCCAGTTCACATATGGGAGCCAGTGGGAGGTGAGTGTACAGCTCCTCTCACTGTGTGCTGGTGCTGTGTGGTGGCTGCTGTTGTGGTGGTGTGGTGTCAGTGGGGCGGCGCGGCCTGGAGCCTTGGGGGCTTTGCCTTGCAGCATGGGTGCTGTGAGGCACCAGGTCGCCCGCCTTGCTGGCGCTTTGTCGCTGCGGCGGTGGTCAGTGCACGGTGCCGCACAAAAAGGTCAGGTTAGGGACCCACTCAAGAGGTTTGCCGTGACGTGGCAGTGGGCTTAATACAATCTGATCAGAATGGTAACAAAGAAACCTCATGTTCTATTTAATTTTTTGCCTTGCGGCTTTAGATCATTGTATTTTTGGGATGTGCGATCCATGTCTTTTTCTTCATAGTATGGTATTTATGTCATTCTATCCCCCTCTTTTTTTGCTTGGATCTGCACTCTCCCCTTTAGGCACAGGTGATTTTAATCAGCAGGAGACTGCAAGAGGGGTCAGCCTTCTTTTTGCTCCCAGTTCACATATGGGAGCCAGTGGGAGGTGAGTGTACAGCTCCTCTCACTGTGTGCTGGTGCTGTGTGGTGGCTGCTGTTGTGGTGGTGTGGTGTCAGTGGGGCGGCGCGGCCTGGAGCCTTGGGGGCTTTGCCTTGCAGCATGGGTGCTGTGAGGCACCAGGTCGCCCGCCTTGCTGGCGCTTTGTCGCTGCGGCGGTGGTCAGTGCACGGTGCCGCACAAAAAGGTCAGGTTAGGGACCCACTCAAGAGGTTTGCCGTGACGTGGCAGTGGGCTTAATACAATCTGATCAGAATGGTAACAAAGGAACCTCATGTTCTATTTAATTTTTTGCCTAGCGGCTTTAGATCATTGTATTTTTGGGATGTGCGATCCATGTCTTTTTCTTCATAGTATGGTATTTATGTCATTCTATCCCCCTCTTTTTTTGCTTGGATCTGCACTCTCCCCTTTGGCACAGGTGATTTTAATCAGCAGGAGACTGCAAGAGGGGTCAGCCTTCTTTTTGCTCCCAGTTCACATATGGGAGCCAGTGGGAGGTGAGTGTACAGCTCCTCTCACTGTGTGCTGGTGCTGTGTGGTGGCTGCTGTTGTGGTGGTGTGGTGTCAGTGGGGCGGCGCGGCCTGGAGCCTTGGGGGCTTTGCCTTGCAGCATGGGTGCTGTGAGGCACCAGGTCGCCCGCCTTGCTGGCGCTTTGTCGCTGCGGCGGTGGTCAGTGCACGGTGCCGCACAAAAAGGTCAGGTTAGGGACCCACTCAAGAGGTTTGCCGTGACGTGGCAGTGGGCTTAATACAATCTGATCAGAATGGTAACAAAGGAACCTCATGTTCTATTTAATTTTTTGCCTAGCGGCTTTAGATCATTGTATTTTTGGGATGTGCGATCCATGTCTTTTTCTTCATAGTATGGTATTTATGTCATTCTATCCCCCCTCTTTTTTTGCTTGGATCTGCACTCTCCCCTTTGGCACAGGTGATTTTAATCAGCAGGAGACTGCAAGAGGGGTCAGCCTTCTTTTTGCTCCCAGTTCACATATGGGAGCCAGTGGGAGGTGAGTGTACAGCTCCTCTCACTGTGTGCTGGTGCTGTGTGGTGGCTGCTGTTGTGGTGGTGTGGTGTCAGTGGGGCGGCGCGGCCTGGAGCCTTGGGGGCTTTGCCTTGCAGCATGGGTGCTATGAGGCACCAGGTCGCCCGCCTTGCTGGCGCTTTGTCGCTGCGGCGGTGGTCAGTGCACGGTGCCGCACAAAAAGGTCAGGTTAGGGACCCACTCAAGAGGTTTGCCGTGACGTGGCAGTGGGCTTAATACAATCTGATCAGAATGGTAACAAAGGAACCTCATGTTCTATTTAATTTTTTGCCTAGCGGCTTTAGATCATTGTATTTTTGGGATGTGCGATCCATGTCTTTTTCTTCATAGTATGGTATTTATGTCATTCTATCCCCCTCTTTTTTTGCTTGGATCTGCACTCTCCCCTTTGGCACAGGTGATTTTAATCAGCAGGAGACTGCAAGAGGGGTCAGCCTTCTTTTTGCTCCCAGTTCACATATAGGAGCCAGTGGGAGGTGAGTGTACAGCTCCTCTCACTGTGTGCTGGTGCTGTGTGGTGGCTGCTGTTGTGGTGGTGTGGTGTCAGTGGGGCGGCGCGGCCTGGAGCCTTGGGGGCTTTGCCTTGCAGCATGGGTGCTGTGAGGCACCAGGTCGCCCGCCTTGCTGGCGCTTTGTCGCTGCGGCGGTGGTCAGTGCACGGTGCCGCACAAAAAGGTGAGGTTAGGGACCCACTCAAGAGGTTTGCCGTGACGTGGCAGTGGGCTTAATACAATCTGATCAGAATGGTAACAAAGGAACCTCATGTTCTATTTAATTTTTTGCCTAGCGGCTTTAGATCATTGTATTTTTGGGATGTGCGATCCATGTCTTTTTCTTCATAGTATGGTATTTATGTCATTCTATCCCCCTCTTTTTTTGCTTGGATCTGCACTCTCCCCTTTGGCACAGGTGATTTTAATCAGCAGGAGACTGCAAGAGGGGTCAGCCTTCTTTTTGCTCCCAGTTCACATATGGGAGCCAGTGGGAGGTGAGTGTACAGCTCCTCTCTCTGTGTGCAGGTGCTGTGTGGTGGCTGCTGTTGTGGTGGTGTGGTGTCAGTGGGGCGGCGCGGCCTGGAGCCTTGGGGGCTTTGCCTTGCAGCATGGGTGCTGTGAGGCACCAGGTCGCCCGCCTTGCTGGCGCTTTGTCGCTGCGGCGGTGGTCAGTGCACGGTGCCGCACAAAAAGGTCAGGTTAGGGACCCACTCAAGAGGTTTGCCGTGACGTGGCAGTGGGCTTAATACAATCTGATCAGAATGGTAACAAAGGAACCTCATGTTCTATTTAATTTTTTGCCTAGCGGCTTTAGATCATTGTATTTTTGGGATGTGCGATCCATGTCTTTTTCTTCATAGTATGGTATTTATGTCATTCTATCCCCCTCTTTTTTTGCTTGGATCTGCACTCTCCCCTTTGGCACAGGTGATTTTAATCAGCAGGAGACTGCAAGAGGGGTCAGCCTTCTTTTTGCTCCCAGTTCACATATGGGAGCCAGTGGGAGGTGAGTGTACAGCTCCTCTCACTGTGTGCTGGTGCTGTGTGGTGGCTGCTGTTGTGGTGGTGTGGTGTCAGTGGGGCGGCGCGGCCTGGAGCCTTGGGGGCTTTGCCTTGCAGCATGGGTGCTGTGAGGCACCAGGTCGCCCGCCTTGCTGGCGCTTTGTCGCTGCGGCGGTGGTCAGTGCACGGTGCCGCACAAAAAGGTCAGGTTAGGGACCCACTCAAGAGGTTTGCCGTGACGTGGCAGTGGGCTTAATACAATCTGATCAGAATGGTAACAAAGGAACCTCATGTTCTATTTAATTTTTTGCCTAGCGGCTTTAGATCATTGTATTTTTGGGATGTGCGATCCATGTCTTTTTCTTCATAGTATGGTATTTATGTCATTCTATCCCCCTCTTTTTTTGCTTGGATCTGCACTCTCCCCTTTGGCACAGGTGATTTTAATCAGCAGGAGACTGCAAGAGGGGTCAGCCTTCTTTTTGCTCCCAGTTCACATATGGGAGCCAGTGGGAGGTGAGTGTACAGCTCCTCTCACTGTATGCTGGTGCTGTGTGGTGGCTGCTGTTGTGGTGGTGTGGTGTCAGTGGGGCGGCGCGGCCTGGAGCCTTGGGGGCTTTGCCTTGCAGCATGGGTGCTGTGAGGCACCAGGTCGCCCGCCTTGCTGGCGCTTTGTCGCTGCGGCGGTGGTCAGTGCACGGTGCCGCACAAAAAGGTCAGGTTAGGGACCCACTCAAGAGGTTTGCCGTGACGTGGCAGTGGGCTTAATACAATCTGATCAGAATGGTAACAAAGGAACCTCATGTTCTATTTAATTTTTTGCCTAGCGGCTTTAGATCATTGTATTTTTGGGATGTGCGATCCATGTCTTTTTCTTCATAGTATGATATTTATGTCATTCTATCCCCCTCTTTTTTTGCTTGGATCTGCACTCTCCCCTTTGGCACAGGTGATTTTAATCAGCAGGAGACTGCAAGAGGGGTCAGCCTTCTTTTTGCTCCCAGTTCACATATGGGAGCCAGTGGGAGGTGAGTGTACAGCTCCTCTCACTCTGTGCTGGTGCTGTGTGGTGGCTGCTGTTGTGGTGGTGTGGTGTCAGTGGGGCGGTGCGGCCTGGAGCCTTGGGGGCTTTGCCTTGCAGCATGGGTGCTGTGAGGCACCAGGTCGCCCGCCTTGCTGGCGCTTTGTCGCTGCGGCAGTGGTCAGTGCACGGTGCCGCACAAAAAGGTCAGGTTAGGGACCCACTCAAGAGGTTTGCCGTGACGTGGCAGTGGGCTTAATACAATCTGATCAGAATGGTAACAAAGGAACCTCATGTTCTATTTAATTTTTTGCCTAGCGGCTTTAGATCATTGTATTTTTGGGATGTGCGATCCATGTCTTTTTCTTCATAGTATGGTATTTATGTCATTCTATCCCCCTCTTTTTTTGCTTGGATCTGCACTCTCCCCTTTGGCACAGGTGATTTTAATCAGCAGGAGACTGCAAGAGGGGTCAGCCTTCTTTTTGCTCCCAGTTCACATATGGGAGCCAGTGGGAGGTGAGTGTACAGCTCCTCTCACTCTGTGCTGGTGCTGTGTGGTGGCTGCTGTTGTGGTGGTGTGGTGTCAGTGGGGCGGTGCGGCCTGGAGCCTTGGGGGCTTTGCCTTGCAGCATGGGTGCTGTGAGGCACCAGGTCGCCCGCCTTGCTGGCGCTTTGTCGCTGCGGCGGTGGTCAGTGCACGGTGCCGCACAAAAAGGTCAGGTTAGGGACCCACTCAAGAGGTTTGCCGTGACGTGGCAGTGGGCTTAATACAATCTGATCAGAATGGTAACAAAGGAACCTCATGTTCTATTTAATTTTTTGCCTAGCGGCTTTAGATCATTGTATTTTTGGGATGTGCGATCCATGTCTTTTTCTTCATAGTATGGTATATATTTGTGTTTCTTCAGATATTTTGTCATACCATGCCTGATGAAGATACCCGAGAAGTCTCAAAAGCTTGCTTTGTAACATCTTTTTATTTTACTTAGGCATTAAAAGGTATCACAACTACAAGATTATAATTTTATTTCTCTCACAGAGCGCAATCAATCATTTCTCATTATCACACATAACTTAATTTATAGACATCAATGGTTTAATTTTTTCTGGCTATGTTAATTTGATGGGTTGTCACTGACATCTGGTGAGAATGTCATATCTATAGCACCTTTAGAAATATATGTACTTAAAAAATTGGTGACATGTTCAATACTTTTTTCACCTACTGGAAAAAAAGAGAATTCCAGCTTTTTTTCCTTCTGAATTGTCCTTTTTTTCCGTGCTCTCCGTTTACTGCTTATACAAGGTATTATTTTAAGAGTGACTGTGTTCACTTATACCTTGACATGGAGACTGATATACCTACTAATACTTCGTCTTTTGTGGATTAATTCTTTAATATGGATAACCGGACCCGTCTAGACAAGGCGGCTAACATTTTCATGAACAGGACTAACAGTGAGACTTCTAATGAACATGGTGAATTGAATTCATTGATGTGGAATCTTGAAAATTAATGACCTCCTGTTTAAAGGTGTGATGGGATCATAAAACCCTACAAGCATATATTGATAATGGGTTAATCCCCAGGGGTCTTAGAATTAGAAAAAGACCAACCAATGAGTATGACCAGGATTTCATACAAGCATGGAATGATATTTTATCTGATTGTTGTCTCAGATTAATCAGGCTTTTTGTGGAAAAGAAATAACCAAGCTCCAAGAATTGGATAGAGATATTAAAAAAATCAAGACTAATCTCATCAAATTTTCAGATAATATGATATTTAAAGATCTGAAAATTAAGATTAGCATGAATCTATTCAAACTTGAGGATGCAATTACCACAGTCAAGGAAAGAAAGTTTAAGAGAGAAACAGAGGACTTTGCACTCGTTCAGACCAAGACGCACCTCGGGTCCTAAGTCTATACTGAAAAACAATAGGAGATTTAAAGGCTATGACAACAAGGTCAGTTTTTCTTCCACTCAAAGAGAGTCTTCGGATGTTAACACGGACATGTCTGACTCTGATGTTGCGATGGCTTCTTCCTCCCATGGTAATTCTTGTGGGAGTACAAAAAACTCTTTGGCCTAGTCGCAGTAGTCTGGGAAAAAAAGAAACCAAGAAAGCGATGAGGAGGGCGCAAGCACAGACGCCACTCACAACTTACGCAACAGACAAGGGACTTACTAACCACTGGTCAGGATCTTACTGTTCTGAATTTGTCAGCTAAAATTTTGAGTGATGAACAAATTAATGTATTGAGCAGGGGGTTAAATTTTGTACCCAACACTTTATTTAATGTTTTTGATACCATCTTAGATTTGAACAATTTCGTCCACAGGTTGACTGTTAAAAAACATTTTTTAAATAAGGATAACATCGAGAAATCTATTGAGACAGTAGCCAATGTTGTTGAATTTGTTCCATTATTCTTCTCCGAGCAGGTTTCTCTAAAATGTTTGCGTGATCTTTCTGAGCCCGGTACCATGGATTTGACATTACTTGATAATGAATTTTCTAAACCTGTACCTAACAACACCTACTATCCTCCTCAATCCATGGCTATGGATGACTTCCAGCATTTGGTGAAAGATGAATTAATTAAATTATCTAGGGTTAATAAAGTTGTTTATCCAAATCTTTCAGTTTCTGAAAAAATGCATTGCGGGAACTGCAGAGCAATCCAGGTATCGTGATCAGAAACTGAGATAAAGGGGGCTTGATAGTTGTAGTAGACACTGGCATATATGAGAGGGAATTAAATAATATGCTCAATGATTCCACCACTTATAGAAAGATCTCTAGTGATCCTACGGGTGATGTCAGACAGACAGACTCTGATCTGCCTTCTTGATGAAGGTTTAAGTCTTGGGATCATTGACCAGAAGCAATATGAATATTTGAACCCCAAGTTTCCATCTGTTCCTCTATTTCATGCTCTTCCCAAGACACACAAGGAAGGATCTCCACCTAGCTTTAGACCGATTGTGTCAGGTATTAACTCCTTGTTGGAACATCTTTCTGAGTGGGTGGATGTTAGGTTGCAGGCTTTATCTCGCATTACACCCAGCTACGTTCTTGACTCCAAACATATTTTGAAAATCTTTTCTTAATTTAAATGGAGTAGTCACTGTAGCTGGGTGACATGTGACATTTTAAGCTTATACACCTCCATTCCCCATGAGTTGGCTCTACTTGCTCTGCAGCACGTCTTAGAAAAATACAGCGTTTTGTTTGCTATCTGCAACAGTTTCTGATCCAAACAACTTTATTTTTGCTCAAGAACAATTTTTTTATGCTCTTGGGCAATTTCTTTGTGCAGATCAGAGGATGTGCGATGGGGGCGCGGTTTTCCCCGTCCCTGGCAAACATTTTTCTTATATGGTGGGAGGAGGAATACATTTTCTCCCCCTCCAATCCTTTTTCTAAGGACATTGCGATTTTCCTAAGATATATTGATGATATTCTTGATTGTGCGGAGGGGTGGCAAGGAGAATGTGGAGAATTTTATTTTTTACATCAGAAATAATCCTTTCAATTTCTTTTTCACGTTCAAGTATAATAAAAATATGATTTCTTTTTTGGATATCTGTTTCTCCTCGCACACCCCTATTGGAAAGGTGGATTGCAATCTCTTCAGAAAAAAATCCGCTGGTAACTCCCTGTTACATGCTCACAGTTGTAATCCACGACATGTTATTCACAACATCCCTACAGGTGAATTTATTAGAGCGAGACGTTGCTGCACGACAGAGGAGGCCTATGTTGAGGAATGTAAGGTTATTGAGGGCAGATTTATGAACAGGGGTTATTCTAATATTACTCTCCAAAAAGCCAAAGAAAAAACTAATAAAAAAAGCAGGGAACAATATTTGGATGACAAAGTCAGAAACCATTCCCAAACTAATAATGCAGTAGTTTTTTTTCCATCAAGTACAGTTCAGACTACTCAGCGGTAGTTGGTATTGTTAAAAAATTTCTACCTGTTTTGTACACGGATACGACAATTAAGGCTGCTCTTTGTAATGGTGTCCGTTTTGTTTCCACAAGGAATTGCACGATCGGCTCTATTTTGTCACCGAGTGACCATGTTAATAAGTGTTCTGCGCCTGGTAAAAAATCTTGGCTCTCTGTTAATGGTTCATATAAATGTGCTCAGAGATTATGTGGTCTATGTAAGTACATGGACAATGGCAAGGGATTTTTTTTTGTTGCGCTACAAAAAAGTTTTTTGAAATTAGTTATTTTTTGAACCGTGGATCCAGCTATGTAGTGTATTTGATTACTTGTATAACTTGCCAAATGCAATATGTGGGCTCTACGATCCGCCCTTTGAGATGGAGGATCTCTGAGCACATTTACGATACCAACAATATTAGTAGCAGGAGTCCATCTGGCGCATCTCAACACTTTATACAAGTACAGAATGGCACCACTGACTCTCTTAAGGTCAGTGCCATTGAGAAGGTCTTTGTTTCTAGAAGGGGGGTGATCGAACTAAAGCCCTTCTTATTAAGGAAGCAAAATGGATTTTTGTATTGAACACAAGAGCACCTTATGGTATGAATTTAAAGAACGAGTTAAATAATATTTATTGAGGGATTGCCCATTTTTTTTTTCTTTGGCATTTTTTAACCCCTTATTAATACCCTTGTATGCTGTGTAACTAAATTGCATTATGTTAATTACCCTGTTCACATGTGTCTTGTTATGTGGTATATCCGGTTGTTCCTCTTTTAAACCCTCGATGTATATGATGTGAGCAGATGATTAAGAACGCTCCTGCATTCAAAACGCGTCTTTCTTGTTCATTGATGGACTTTTTTTATGGAATTTTACATTTTATTAAAATAAAGACGAAGTTTTATTTTTACAAAGACATGGATGCTGGAGTTTTTCCTTTGTGCCTATTTCACCTACTGTATATGGTCCAACAGTTGGTGGGTAGAGGAAAAAGGGAACTTAAGAGTGAACCCTGAGGAACTCCAACAGTAAGGAGAAGAGAAGAAGATGAGCCAGTCGTCAGAGAGGTAAAAAAAAGGCAGGGAAAATGAATGAAAGTTTAATTTCAGTAGTAAAAGAAGGTGATTGAAGGGAAGCAAAGATGACCCCCACAAAGAAAGGGATCATTTCATTCAGACAATGGTACTAAAATGTATCCCTATATAGAAAAAAAACAATGGTTTTAATCAGTGATCTTGAACACTGTGAGGAATTCAGGCAGAGAACATATTATAAAACCACATCTAATTGGAACTAGAATACCCCCTTCAATAGGACACCAGAACTAGATAAATAGCAGAACAACTAATAGACTTAGGTTGAGTGCATATGTCCTGTAACACTAGTCAACAGCAAAAATTGGTTCAGACATCAAAATAGTTGGACTTAACTAATTTTGGGGTGCTGAAAACGAAAATGATGCTTAAATTTTGAAATTGGCTCCTGTTTTTATGATACAGGGGTGCATCCATATTTCTCACAGCTGTTATGGTTAGGAGACCACTGCAAATGATCAGGTGGTCAGGAGACCACTGCAAATCCCATAAGAGGTAGAAAATAATGCACAAGAGTACTTGAAAGCTTAGCTGGCTGCAATCCACCAACTGCACAACACAACTAGAAGTAGTGGTGGAGCGTTCCTAACCAACCCAGACGCCTCGTCACCGCCGGAGAACTAACTAGCCTCAACGATGGAATGAGAAATCATGACTTGCCTTAGAGCAGCCCAAAAAGGATAGTAAAGCCCCTAACATATAAAAACGGTGATGTAAAGAAAAAGACAGCACACAGATGGTTAATATTGGGGTAAGCAAAGTGAGGCCCTGCTAGCGAGATACAAAAATATAGAAAAGATTACTGGTTGTCTGAAAAAATACCAACACCTGATAATCAAAAATGCCTTAAAGATCACACAATCTTCCCCTCACTATATCAGGAACTCTTCTGCAAAAACAAACTCATAATCAGACTGGGAGTAAAAACTCCCATCTTGCTGGAAATAAATAGTTCTCAAAAAATAGTGCAGAAAGAACGCTTATTCCCATGCAAGAAACAAAAGAGAATTTTCTCAAACATTGAATTAGGAATAGACTTCATAGGTTAAACAGAAATGCCCATAAGTACAATTCAGCCTAAACCAAGTCCAGACTAAGAGAATAAACCCTCACAAGGAAAAATCACTGAGCTTATACAATTCCCATAAATTGCAAACAAAAAGACATAAAAATGAATGAGAACAAATTAATCTCAGGAAGAAATAACAAAATACTCATCAGGCATAGCTGCAGTCTCTGGATGACATAGGAACAAAACTGATGCAAAGGAACGAAAAAAACTGCTGTAGAAATCATTTCTGGAGAATCAAAAAAAGGAGCAAAAAAAAAGCAAAAACCATTCCTACATGGAAGGACAAAAAAGCCTAAAGGCAGGAGGACAAACTCATGACATCTGTTCTTGGAGCAGAAACAATTATCACCGGCAAAGGTCTGACAGAAACTGCCTACCTATATTCCCCCAGGCTGGAGCTCACTGGCTTTCCTGGAACAGCAATCATCTTCCACACCTGTCTGAGCAACAGATGCAGAATCAGACTCACTAACACACTAGCCACCAGAGGGAACCCAGAAACACTCCTAAGAACCGCACCATCCCTGATGCTATTCACAACACATAGCCTTTGATACAACGCTAGGCAAAGAATACATCATCAGCCTTGCGTCATCAGTTTTGCACCATCCGACTGACTAATGGATTGCTTCTTCAATATTGCATCATCTCCAAATGACTAATGAATTGAGTCATCAGTATTTAATAATTTCTAAATGTCAAAGAAATAAAGATGTTGCAATCCTAATTAAACTTGCATCACAGAACTCTATAAAAGGCGCATGTTCTCCCTTTATCAGTCACTGCATTTTCAGCATTCGACTGATATCATCGTTAATCTATTCAGTGATGCCTCGGACTTACATTAATAAGGGCAGATGATTTCTGCTATATCTGCGGTGAGGTGACTTTTGAGTCACAAAAACGAAACTTGACTCATATGGTTAATAAGGAAACTTACAACCTGTATTTTGGTTGCAAAATAGGAGATCAGGACAAGGATCAGCATCAGTGCCTCTGTGCTGACTTAAAGGTGGTTGCCCTCGTGCTTGGTCTCCAAGTTGGTTACACAAAGTACTGATGTTTCCTATTTTAATGGGACAGTTGAGCAAGACAAGAACACTACAAGAAAAGAGACTGGCCCCTCAGAAATGCACTGCAGCCGGGGACTAAAAATGTTCTTCATCCAGCACTTGTTGAACAACAGAAAATTCTGTTACCTCCATTGCATATCAAGTTTGATATCATGAAGAACTTCGTAATGGCAATGGACAAAAATTGTTGGTTGAGTGAAGCAAAGATAAAAAAAGGAGTCTTCATTGGTAGCATTCCAGTTAGTGGTAACAAATTTCCTTGGAAACACCAAGTCAGACAACTAAAAAAAGCTAATGGAAAATCTTCTTCAGGTGTATCATAATCTTGGCTGCAACATGTCATTTAAGATTCATCTCGTTCATTCGCATCTAGACTTCATTGCACCAAACTGCGGAGCAGTGAGCAACAAGCACGGTGAGCGATTTCACCAGGAAATTGCGACTATGGAAAAAAAAATATCAGGGTAATTGGAACCCTTTGATGCTTGCAGACTACTGTTGGACAGTCACCAGATATATAATCCAATGCATGAATACAAGAGCCAAGTAAAAAGGAGACGAGTATCCAGTGACTAAGGACATATTTTGTACTGTGCAATAACGTATATTAATAGTTAAAATTATAATTGTTTAAAGTGCTTAGACATGTGAATTAATTAATTATATAGTAGATTTAAATACACTTGAGTTTCCTCTGAATACATCTAATAAAATTTGTTTGACAATACATGTGCGGTTTTATATTTGTAGAAGTAATAACTACATGTTATAATTATTTATTAATTTACGTAACAGTAAAACACAAACTCTTCGATTTCATGGAAACTAGAGCCAAATAACAGTTTTCCTTGTCATATTTGAATTCAGCACATCAAAATCATTAAGAAATAGCTAATTTGATTTCTGAAACAGACAACTTTTGAATTCTGATGCCTAGTGTAATCATCCGTTAGAGTGGATCCTGCAGAGATCCATTGGGAAAAAGTTGTGCGAACACAACTTTTTGTCTGTTGTTAAATAACTGATGTCTGTCATATCCATTTTTTAAAACATTAGAGTTTATGGTGAAAGGATCCGTTAACGGATTGCTATTTAGCCATCCATTTTATTTGCATTTGTAATGGATCCATTTTTTCTTACAGGATTAGTTTCAAATGGAAGATAAATAGCAACCTGTTAACAGATCCATTCTCCATGGAAAGAAATGATACGACAGAAATTGTTTTACTAAAGGATCGCTGCAGGATCTGTTGTAACCGATAATTACAGGACATTTGAACTCAGCTTTACAAGTATCACCATCCAGCAAGCTGAACAATCACCTCTAAAGGCCCCGTCACACGCAGCGATATCGATAACGATATTGCTAGCGAGCGTACCCGCCCCCGTCGTTTGTGCGTCACGGGCAAATCGCTGCCCGTGGCGCACAAAATCGTTAGGAGCCGTCAGACGGACTTACCTGCCTAGCAACATCGCTGTTGCCAGCGAATTGCCTCCTTTCTAAGGGGGGCAGTTTGTGCGGTGTCACAGCGGCGTCACTAAGCAGCCGCCCAATAGAAGCGGAGGGGCGGAGATGAGCGGCCGTAACATCTCACCCACCTCCTTCCTTCCTCATTTCCGGCGGCCGCAGGTAAGCTGCAGTTCGTCGTTTCCGAGATGTCACACGTAGCGATGTGTGCTGCCTCAGGAATGACGAACAACCTGCGTCCTCTACAATCAATGATTTTTTTTAAAACGAATGACGTGTCAATGATGGACGATTTGGTGAGTATTTTCCATCGTTAACGGCCGTTCGTTGGTGTCACACGGAACGACGTCGCTAACGATGCCGGATGTGCGTCACGGAATCCGTGACACCGGCGATATATCATTAGATAAGTCATTGCGTGTGATGGGGCCTTAAGAATACATTAATACAAACATGTTATTAATACTTCAGTTTTATATAGCTAAACAAAAAAGAAAACACATACTGCATAGCTAGCATGAGGTCAACCTGAAAATTTGGAGTTAAATGTAATTTAAAACCAGTAGTTTTTACAGTATATGACTTATGGTAACATGATTTCCTGTAAATTTAGTAAACTAGACAATTTTGATATGATTCATACAAAGTAAGGCTAAGCATATGAAAGATAGAATGAGCATATGAAATGTGTACGCTTATCATTCACAGACAATTGGCGCAGACGCACCCGCCAAACATATTATAAGGAAAGTGCAAATACAAGGTTTAAACTGGGTGACTTTCTAATGGATTATGTGAATGCATAATTTAATATCAGCAGTCCTGACAAGTTATGTGTAGGATTATTTGGAGTACTCACACTAATATTGATTTTGGATCATTTACCATATTTATTTTTTATACTAAAGGCAGATGTAAAGAATGTTATTCTAAAGAATGTACAAAAAGCAGCTAGGAATAAAGGAAATAAAAAATTGTGTCATTTTCAAACCTAGGAACATTTCCAAAAGTAGCTAGAATGACGGCCATAAGAATGGCATACAGTAGGAGTAGAGGAGTATTATTGTAGAGCTGCTCAGTGTGGAGATTTTGGCAATCTGTATGACAAGGAACAGTGATGAAGGGGAGAGAGACATAGACCCACTGTTCCCAGAACCAGGCTTACCCTGAGAGGGGTGTGACTAAGTGCCTACTCAGCCTTCATCAGAGCCTTTGTTGGTGAGGATGGACTGATGAGAGGCACCAGGTACCACTCCAGGGCAGCTACTGATTGTCACACTTTACCGAGGTCGGCACAAGGTGAGAAATACAAAGGTATACACCGCAACTAGGGAAGTATAGGGAGGGGGCAACCCCTGACACTTACTGTAAGCAGCCCGAGCTCCCTGACATCCCTAGATGTGTTCTTTAACCTTGTGCGGTTATCACAATCCTATCCCTGTCTTTTCCTCAACTCAGCCCTGTCTAGTGTGTAGGGCAGAGGGAAAACTAGTCCCATTCTAGGTTAGACATAGAAAAGTTAAAACAGACAGGGGTAAAAGAAACAGCAATCATACAAAGCACTCCAAACTACATGAAGGAGAAATGGGAAACAGACCAATTAGGGAAATTAATCCCTTCACGACCTTGGATGTACATATGTGTCCTAGAAAGAGAGTAGTTCCTGACCTAGGATGTATATTTACATCCTGGCAATCTCACAGGCAGAGGTGCTGTGTCCGGCATGATCGCCGCTGGGCACTCAACTTTCCCAACAGCTGAGCGCCGGCTCTCACAATCAGGAATCAATATAACTGTAGGGGGGAAAAAAGCGCAATAGGGTCTTACCCGGTATGAGGGTAGACAGACAAAACAAAGAAGCACTCACCTGGTGAGGTTGTTCCAGTCACAACCACTTATGATAGCCTGTGAGTGCCCGGTGGTTTAGCTGCAGCCCCGGGAGAGGAACTTTGTTTCACACAGGTAGAAGAGAAGACCGGGTTTATGCCGCGCTAAAAACCACTGATGCGTGTAAATTAAAAGATTTCCTTTTTATTTGACAGTTCCTACGCGTTTCAGAGACATCCGTCTCCTTCATCAGGAAAAGAAATCATATTACAGCAAGGCCCCTTGGACCTATATATAAGGAGAAAATAGCCATGTATGCATTAAGGACTGCCTGTATGACTCAGAGCTGATGACTCAGAGCCACATGGTAAAGAAAAAAAAAAAGAAAAAAAAGAAGAGAAGAAAAAGAAGAAAAAAAAGGAAAGATGGAACAATCGTGAACAACAGAAAAAAGTGTCTGAAACAGCATGATCCTAAGAAACATGGATAATTCTAACAAAGGGAATACTGAAAAAATAAAAAATAAATAAATGAATAAAGACATGAAAACGCTTGTTCCTCGTGTTATTTAACCCCTTCACGACCTTGGACGGATCTATCCGTCCAGGATCGTGTCCCGTTAAGCCCCGCCCCCTGTCGCGGGCAGGCGGCGTGGATCGGCACACATATCAGCTGTTTTCAACAGCTGACATGTGTGCCTGCTAGCCGCGGGTGGAATCGCTTCCACCCGCGGCCATTAACCCCTTAAATCTTGCTGCCAAAGTCTGGCAGCAAGATTTAAATGCGCTCGGCCATGTTACTTACTTACCGCCGCCCCCACCGGAAGTCACATGTGTTATCACGTGACTATCGGTGGTTGCCATCGTAGCACAGGGTCATGTGATGACGCCTGCTGCTATGATCTTTCACTTTCGCTTTTCCCTTGGCCGAAAGCAGAGGGAAAACCAAAGTGAGTGAATCTGCTGTTTACAGCTGTATTGCTGTGATCAGCAGATAGATAATAGCGATCGGATTGCTGATCGCTATAGCCCCCTAGGGGGACTAGTAAAATAAAAAAAAAGTAAAAAAAAAAGTTTTAAAAAATAAAAATAAAAAAAAAACCTAAAAGTTCAAATCACCCCCCTTTACCCCCATTGAAAATTAAAGGGTTAAAAAATAAATAAATATACACATATTTGGTATCGCCGCGTTCAGAAATGCCTGATCTATCAAAATATAAAATCAATTAATCTGATTGGTAAACGGCGTAGTGGCAAAAAATTCCAAACGCCAAAATTACGTTTTTTGGTCGCCGCAAGTTTTACGCAAAATGCAATAACAGGCGATCAAAACGTAGCATCTGCGCAAAAATGGTACCATTATAAACGTCAGCTCGAGACGCAAAAAATAAGCCATCACTGAGCCATAGATCCCAAAAAATAAGAACGCTACGTGTTTCGGAAAATGGCGCAAAACGTGCGCCACTTTTATTGGACAAACTTGTGATTTTTTTTTAACCCCTTAGATACAAGTAAACCTATACATGTTTGGTATCTACAAACTCGCACCGACCTGAGGCATCACATAGATACATCAGTTTTATCATATAGTGAACACGGTGAATAAAACATCCCAAAAACTATTGTGCGATCACACTTTTTTTGCAGTTTTTCCACACTTGGAATTTTTTTGCTGTTTTCCAGTACAATATATGGTAAAACCTATGGTTTCATTTAAAAGTACAACTCGTCCCGCAAAAAACAAGCCCTCATATGGCAAGATTGACGGAATAATAAAAACGTTACGGCTCTCGGAAGAAAAGGAGCAAAAAACAAAAACGCAAAAACGGAAAGTGCCCGGGGGCTGAAAGGGTTAATAAAGTCAGGGGGTGAAAACACTTGTTCCTCGTGTTATTTAATAAAGTCCCCTGACTTTATTAAATAACACGAGGAACAAGTGTTTTCATATCTTTATTCATTCATTTATTTATTTTTTATTTTCTCAGTATTCCCTTTGTTGGAATTATCCATGTTTCTTGGGATCATGCTATTTCAGACACTTTTTTCTGTTGTTCACGATTGTTCCATCTTTCCTTTTTTTTCTTCTTTTTCTTCTCTTCTTTTTTTTCTTTTTTTTTTTCTTTACCATGTGGCTCTGAGTCATCAGCTCTGAGTCATACAGGCAGTCCTTAATGCATACATGGCTGTTTGCTCCTTATATATAGGTCCAAGGGGCCTTGCTGTAATATGATTTCTTTTCCTGAGGAAGGAGACGGATGTCTCTGAAACGCGTAGGAACTGTCAAATAAAAAGGAAATCTTTTAATTTACACGCATCAGTGGTTTTTAGCACGGCATAAACCCGGTCTTCTCTTCTACCTGTGTGATACAAAATCAGGAATCAATATAATCACGAGAGCCCGATAGTCACCATGGTAACTTAAGGTCGTCACTATGACCACCAGGTCACCTGAATACAGGAAGCCTCAGTGATCATGCCTGCAGCTTGATCACTGAAGCTTTTCATAGTGCAGCTCTGACAACTGCACTGTACTGCAATGATTGATCAACATTGTCATGTCTCGCAAAAAAACAAGCTGCAACACAGCTCTATCAGCAAAATAAAAAATCACACAGAATACAGCAATGCAAAAACAGTTTTTTTTCCTATAAAATAGTTTTTATGGTGTAAAAGCGGCATAACATAAAAAAAACTGTATAAATATAGTAACGCTGTAATGGCACTGACCCCAAGAATAACGGTGTCCTATCACTTTTACGACATGGTGAATGGTGTAAAAAAAAAAATCTCTGAAACATTTGATTTAGACACAATTCCCAATGGAAAATTTACTGTAATGAAGTAGAGGGAGTCACTTTGAACTCCCATCTGGCCTGAGATGAGGCAGTGTCCATCTTTTTACGGGTCTATTTAGGTGTGCACAAAAGTGTGGTCAACAGTTTTGCTCTCCTTTGAAAAGATGGACACCGCCAAACGGAGACCCAACAGAGTCTGAAGTAACTCTGTTCCCTCATTAGTGAATAGATTTGCTGGGAGTTTCACCTGAATCGCTTATTTCGGAGATGTAGTTGAAAACTCTAATGTAAGTGCTCAGCATAGAGCACAGGATAAATGTGACTGATCTAAAATGTTCTGCACCCAAATTCCCACCAAATAGAATTCAACTTAACTCACAAAACACATGTCCCCACTCAGGTCTGCCATCAGGTAATGGAAATACTGGGGGCTTCCACTTTACTGGTAACAAAAAAGACATGGAAAAATGGTATGGTTCCTCCCTCAAAAAAGAAATCCAGCATAATTTGCGCTCCAAAATTCAAAGGCCCCCCTTCCTTCTGAGCCCAACAATTTATGGGGGGGCAAGTTTCCAGAAACCCGAACTGAACACAATTTATGGGCACGCCAATGCACTAGGCATAATAAGGACTTCTTTGCAATTTTTAATTCTGCAACATTCACTGTGCTTGACAGCATGGGAGTTTTCCAGAGACTAAATCGTCACTACACCCGTAGATGAATTCCAAAAATTTGGTCACTTGAGAGAATTTCTTCTGTTCTGGCACTTAGAAGCTCTCCAAATGGAGTACGCAAACTATTCTAGGAAAATCTGTGCTCCAAAATCAAATGCCTCTCCTTCCTTCCCAAACCCTGTGGTACTTCCAAACAATACTGCACAGTCACAAATAGGGTATTGCCATGTCCAGAAGAAATTGTTAACACATTATGGAGCATTTGTTATCTACACCCCTTGTGAAAATTGAAAATCTGGGGTTAAAACAAAATTTTAGTGGTAAAAATGTAATTATTTTTTATTACTCGCCAAATAGTATAAAATTTTGTGACACACCTGTAGTTTCAATATGCTAACTGCACACTTAGATTAATTCAATGAGGGGCACAGTTTGTAAAATATGGTCACTTGTGGGGCAGTTTCTGGTGTTTTGGCACCTCAGGGGCTCTGCCAATGTGACACGACACCCAGAAATCATTCCAGCTAAAATGGAAGTCAAATATGGAGTTCCTTCTTCACTTTGCATGGTACCTTTACAGTAGTCTTCAACCACATATTGGGTATGGGCATACTCAGGAGAAATTGCACAACAAACTTAAAGGTCCATTATCTCCTGCTACCCCAGTGAATTTTCAAAATTTGGAGTTAAAGCAACATTTTTGTGGTTAAAAATGTATTTTTTTTCATTTTGACGCTCAACGTTATAAAATTCTGCAAAGCACCTGGGGGTTCAAGATGCTTACCAAACATGTAGTTAAATGCTTTGAAGGGTCTAGTTTCCAAAATGGGATCACTTATAGGGGAGCTCCAACCAAATTTCTGTTCAAAAAGTAAAATATCGCTCCTTCTTTTCCAAGCCCTGCCGTACGCCAAAGCAGTAGATTTCCACAACATATTGGTGTACCTAGGAGAAATTGCACAACAAACTGTATGGTGCATTTGTCGCGGGCGGAGGGGATGCACTCGCCACGCTCAGGTCCGGGGCTTCTGTTGCTGCTGCTCGGTGGCTCAAGCAGTGGGCCGGACCCGGGGACTCGAGCAGCGCTCCTCACCCGTGAGTGAAAAGGGATGGTTTGTTTGGGGAGATTGTTCGTGACACCACCCACGGGACGTGGTGATGATGGCACCACCGCTGCTGATAATGGGGATCCTGAGAGAGATGGTAGGGAGCAGCCAAGATGTTGTCCCCTCCGTGGGGAGGGGGTTGGTGATCCCGGGGCCCAGTGGTGTAACGGGGAGGCTGGATGGCTGGGGTGCAGGGACTGTGCGGCGCGGTGCCGGACGGCACTGATGTACTCACTCAGACAATCACTGACAGAGTCTCTGGTAAACCAAAACGGCCGGATGTACGGGTCCCGCAGCCGGTTGCAGTGTTGTTGTTGTGCTCTCCCCGGACGGCTGATGGTGGCTGTCTTTCCCTGCACCTGTTAAAATGTTCTGACTCCTGTGGTTGCCCACCGGTAGTCTGCTCCCCGGCGTATAGGTGCCGTAGGAGCCCGTTTTCCCCGCAGACACTGGCCCTTGGATCTCTAGCCTGTGGCGGTGGCTGTCTATCCTCACGGTGTGGACTGTTGCCTTCTGTCGGGACTTGGTTGTTGGGAAACCCCTGGGGTTCCGGTCACACTCGTATTTGACTATTGATGGCAGCTCCAAGCGTGGTTGGGGTCAGATGGCCCTGCCTGTGTGCTTAGCTTCACTCCGCTCCCCGGTTCGGTACCGGAGGGCCGACGCCCGACCCCGGTCCTTACGGCTTTGCAGAGTTCCGCCAACTCCTGCAGACGGCCACCACCATCTGCCAATTTTGCTCTCAGTGCCTGGGCTCCGACCCAGACACTTACAGTCTCTCTGTTGTCAAACTCAACTCCAAACTCAATCTGACTGCTTTTCCCGCCTCCAGGCCTGTGAACTCCTCGGTGGGTGGGGCCAACCGCCTGACTCCGCCCCACCTGGTGTGGACATCAGACCCTGGAGGGAGGCAACAAGGGTTTCTGTCTGACTGTTGTAACTGTCTAGGGAGGGGGGGTGTATGTTGTTATGTATGTGACTACCTGGCTAGTCCAGGGCGTCACACATTTTCTCCTGTTACCTTTATAAAAATCAAGGATTTGGGGTTAAAGCAACATTTTTGTGGTAAAAATGTATTTTTTCTATTTTCATAGCTCAATATTATGAAATTCTGTGAAGCATTTAAGGGTTCAAGGTGCTCACAAAACATCAAGATAAATATCTTGAGGGGTCTAGTGTCCAAAATGGGGTCATTTGTAGAGATGAGCCACCACCCTAGCATTCGAGTTCGGTTCATCGAACGGAGGCTCCGTTCGACGAACGTTCGACGAACCGTTTGACGAACCACTAGAACCCCATTGAAAACAATGGGAGGCAAACACAAACACATAAAAACACATTATACATGTACACATACAGTTAATAAACATTGCCATAACACTTACAGGTCCCCGCGACGCGTCCTGCACTCTGTCTCCCGCCGCTTTTCCTTCCGATAATCACTGCGTCCTCCCGGTAACCAGCACTGATGATAGGACCTATCGTGATGTCAAAATAGCATGTGACCAGTCACGTGTCTATTATCTCATTGGCTACAGACTGGTCACATGGCTAGACGTCATGCTAGGTCCTGTCAGTGCATCTCTCCAGTATGCGGTGATCGTTCCAGCATCTCCGTGTATCGGCGATATGCTCTGGCACATGGTCGGCTTCCCCGTTCATGCATGTCGGTGCTCTTTACAGAGTCAGCCCACATGCAAAGACTGGATGCCACTGCCGGTGAATAACGGAGATCACTGTTGCTATAGCAACCCGCCTGTCAGCGGTGACGTCACCGCTTACAGCATGCAGCTTCTGTTCACTCACTGAGTGAATAGACTGCACGGGGGCAGCAGCGTTCTTCCTCCCATGCAGTGCTGTCTGATGTAGCAGAGCTGCATGAGTTGAAGGAGAAAGAAGACAGAAGACCATGGATCTTGGAGGGCAGAGAGGGACTAATAAACATGGAGTCTCTAAGTGTGTCTGTGTATTTATTTCTATTAAAGCATTTTTTCTCTGTGTGGTGTCTTTTTTTTAACCCTTTATTGGAGATTCTTAATGGCCGGGTCAAACTTGCCTGACATTAAGAATCTCTGGCTTAATACTAGCTAGTAAAACAAAGCTAGTATTAACTCATTATTACCCAGCAAGCCACCCGGCTTCAGGGCTGCTTGAAGAGTTGGATACAGCGCCAGATGATGGCGCTTGCATGAAAGCGCCATTTTCTGGGGCAGCTGCGGACTGCAATTCGCAGCAGAGGGGCCCAGAAATCTTGGGCTAACCTGTGCTGCGGATTCCAATCCCCAGCTGCCTAGTTGTACCTGGCTGGACACAAAAATGAGGCGAAGCTCATGTCGATTTTTTTTTAATTATTTCATGAAATTCATGAAATAATTAAAAAAAAAAGGGCTTCCCTATTTTTTTAGTTCCCAGCTGGGTACAAATAGGCTGCTGGGGGTTGGGGGCAGCCGTACCTGCCTGCTGTACCTGGCTAGCATACAAAAATATGGCGAAGCCCACGTCATTTTTTTGGTGGGCAAAAAACTCCTGCATACAGTCCTGAATGGAGTATGCTGAGCCTTGTAGTTCTGCAGCTGCTGTCTCCTCTCCTCCATACAGACAGGCAGCAGACAGCAGCTGCATAACTACAAGACTCAGCATACTCCATCCAGGATTGTATGCAGGAGTTTTTTGCCCCCCAAAAAAATTACGTGGGCTTTGCCATGTTTTTGTATGCTAGCCAAGTACAGCAGGCAGCTATGGGCTGCCCCCAACCCCCAGCTGCCTATTTGTACCCGGCTGGGAACCAAAAATAAAGGGAAGCCCTTTCTTTTTTAAATTATTTCATGAATGGGCTTCGCCCAATTTTTGTGTCCAGCCAGGTACAACTAGCCAGCTGGTGATTGGAATCCACAGCTCAGGGTGCCCAAGCTTTCTGGGCACCCTTGCTGCGAATTGCAGTCCGCAGATGCCCCAGAAAATGGCGTTTTCATAGAAGCGCCATCTTGTGGCGCTGTATCCAACTCGACCAGCTGCCCTGGTGACGGGTGGCTCGCTGGGTAATAATGTGGTTAGGGCTAGCTTTATATTATCAACTGGCCCTAATCCCGAAATTCATGGTGTCACTCCAATATTAGACATGGCCACCATGAATTTCTAGTACAGATAAAAAAAACACAACACAGAAAAATATTTTTATTAGAAATAAAACACAACACAATTAGTGACTCCATCTTTATTGAAATAAAGAACCCCCTCCACAGTAATCCTGGGTCAAAGGTCCCACGCCGTCCAATCCGGATCCAATATCATCTGATCGGTTTTCTGGAAGGCAAAGCAATCAGATGATGTGTCAGGTTCAAGGGCCTGAATCACATGACACAGCAGCTGATTGTATAAACGGCTTTTATACAATCAGCTGATGCATCAGTGCAAAAAGAAAAAAACTACACACTTCAGTGCAGACTCCTGTCCGACAGCATCAGCTGATAGTTTAGCCGGCCGGGCGGTAAAAAGACGGCCTCACCGCTCAACTTACAGTGTCAGCTGATCCCGTCAGGTGACCGCATCAGCTGATCATCGCCAGGTCTGAGAGAGAGAGAGAAAGAAAAGAGAGAGAAAGAGAGAAGAGAGAGAGAGGAGAGAGAGAGAGGAGAGAGAGAGAGGAGAGAGAGAGGGAGAGAGAGAGAGAGAAGAGAGAGCAATGCATCTTCATTCCGTGAACTCCTGCGATTTTAGAGGTGTGTCCCGCGACTCACAGCTGATGTCCGGCTCCTCCCCTCAGTGCATAATTAAATTAAATTATAATTATAAATAATACTTATAATTTAAAATTAAAAATAAATTAAATTCTTCATCGGGGCGGCCGGGATTTGAACTCGTGAACTAATGCTTTTTAGGCAGTAGCTCTAACCATTCAGCCACTAGCTCTAATGAGAAACATAGGCAGATTTGGTAATCTTGACATCTGCATTGCAGACTGAAGTCTCAAGTGACAGCGCAATTCACTTCAGGTGCTACGTGGAGAGGACACAGCGATCGTGTTCTACGGCGCTTCCTGTCATCTTCATGTAGCAGAGCTGACAGAGTCGTGTGGATTACGTCGGACCTGGATTGTTGTTTGGGGATTTTAATAAAATGGTGAAAGAGGATGTTTTTTGTCTTTTATTCCAAATAAAGGATTTTTTGCTGTGTGTTTATTTACTTTCACTTACAGTTTAATCATGGAAGGTATCTTGGGGGGACGCCTGCCATGATTAACCCCGTTATTACCTTGATTGCCACCGCACCAGGGCAATTCGGGATGAGCCGGGTAGAGTCCCGGGACTGCCGCATCTAATGGATGCAGCAATTCCGGGCGGCTGCTGGGTGATATTGATAGTGGGGTGGGCTCCCCATGACGTGGTGCTCTCCATCCTGACAATACCAGCCTCCAGCCGTGTGGCTTTATCCTGGCTGGTATCAAATATGGGGGGAATCCCAATTTTTTTTTTTTTAATTTATTTATTTATTTTACTGCACGATATAGACCCGCCTGCCGGCGGCTGTGATTAATTGCAGTGAGACAGCTGTCACTCATCGTGGAGCCGTGTCTGGCTGCAACCAATTATGGGCGCCGGTGGGCGGGGTAAGCATGGAATAACTAATTGAATAGTGAAGCGACAGCCATTTTCAAAAGAGGAAATGCCGCTGGAGATTTGTGACAGCCGTGAAGCGAGACGCCCGTGATCAGTGAGTAGGAAAGAGAGACGGATTGTGCTGGGGATGCAGGACGCATGCAGATATGTAAGGTGCGCACATACTTACTGTGAAAAGCCACGTTTTTGGTGATCAAACCGTTAACTCGTAACTCGAACTGCCGAACTTTTAGCAAATCGTTAGAGTTCGTCGAACGACTCAAACACCCCCCAAAATCACTCAAACATGAAATTGGCGAACCTCGAAACTCGAACATCACTCATCTCTAGTCATTTGTGATGGAGCTCCATTGCTTAGGTACCTTAGTGGCTCTCCAAATGCAACACTGCATCTGCTATCTATTTCTAACAATTTTGCGCTCTAAAATCCAAATTTCGCACCCTTCTTTAACCCTCAGGTGCGCTCAAACAGTAAGTAGATTTCCTCCACATATGGGGTACCGGCGTATTCAGGAGAAATTGTAGAACAAAATTTATGGTGCATTTTCACTTTTTACTCTTATGAAAATGCAAAATTTGGGGCTAAAGTAACATTTTTGTGGGAAAAAGTAAAATTTACATTTTGTCCTTCCACATTGCTTTAGTTGCTGTGAAGTACCTAAAGGGTTAATAAACTTCTTGGATGTGGTTTTGAGCAGTCTGAGTCTTAGAATAATGTCACTTTTGGGTATTTTCTGTCACCTAGGCCTGTCAAAGTCACTTCAATTGTGATGGGGTCCGTAAAAAATTTTTTAGTAAATGTTGTTGGAAAAATGAGATATTGCTGATGAACTTTGAATCTTTCTAACTTCCTAACAAAAAAAAGTGATCTTTCAAAATTGTGCTGATGTAAAGTTGACATGTATGAAATATTATTTATTAACTATTTTATGTGATTTAACTTTCTGTTTTAAGGGTATAAAGATTAAAAGTTTGAAAATTGGGAAGTTATTACATTTTTTACCAAATTTAATTTCTTTTTACAAATAAACACAAAAAATATTGTCCTAAATTTACCACTATCATGAAGTCCAATATTTCTAAAAAAAAAAAAACAAAACAAAATTAGAATCATTGGGATCTGTTGGAGAGTTCCAGAGTTATAACCTCTTAAAGTGACAATGTTCAGAATTGGAAAAAATTGAACGTGTCATGTAAGTGAAAACAGGCTGGGGGAAAAGGAGTTAAAGAGGTTGTCCACAACTTTTATATTGATGACCTATCCTTAAGTTAGGCCGTCAATGTTTGATCGGCCAGGGTCTGACACCTTGCACCCCGCCGATCAGCTGTCCCTGATACTGGCGACGGCAGCAGGTAGCCGGAAGTGCTCAGTTCTGGAGCTGCTCTGTCTTGTGCAGTACCTGCCTGCAGCAACTATCAGAAGATGGAGCAGCCCCGGAACTGAGCATTTCCAGCTGCCGCCGCCAGTATCGACAACAGCCGATCAGAGGTGCAGCGGGGTGTCGGATCCCAGCCGACCAGACACTGATAACCTATCTTAAGGATAGGCCATCAATGTAAAAATAGTGGACAACCCCTTTAAGATCATAAGATCTATAAGTAAGCAAAATTGGCGCCTGCAGGTTGCCATTTAGCTGAAGTCGCACAAAGCCAATCAGAAAAAAATTAGATTCAGGCACAAACCAATGCGCTCAATACTATGGGCTGTGTCTGATATTGCAGCTTTGCGAGTCGATTTTATTAGTAATGACATTTCCCCTATAACACAGCAAAATAATTAAGCATATAATATAATCTTTAATTCTGCATCAACAAGCTACAAATTATTAAATAAGAGAATAATTTCCCTTGATGTACAACTTGTCTCTCGATTTCCATGAAATAAGGGATAATTGGTCCTCTCCTAACCTGCTCTAGGTCCATTGAAGACTTTGGCTCCTGCACTGCCTGTACACAAGTTCTTAAACTACATGAAAATACTCTGATCCCAATCATGTCTAATTCTCAGGTTTCCTACTAGTGATGCTCAATTGTCACACATTTATCACTGGTGCCACAAGACAGAGTCGCTGAAGAGTCATTACTGCTTTTTCCTGTATCACATAACTCATTCTCAGGAAATTCGCAATCCATGATTAACTGGTAGAAAAGAAGTAAAATGTTTGGTTTTCTTGAGCAGTTAAGCCATCGTTACACATGTAGCTTACATAATGCATTCACATTGCTTGACTAGTAACCTGAGCAGCCACATTTGTTTGAATAGATCAAATTACTTTAGTAAAAAATAACATTAATAGATTGAAGAGGACCATCGCATTACTAAGAATATTGATGACTTCACTGCAGAACAGCAGATTTACCAGATTAGTTTAAGGAACTGATGGAAAATCCCAGGGGTGATGAAAGGAAGCTTAACCACAAAGATCCATCCATGCCAGTAATGTACAAGATAGTTACCTACAAGCAGCATTGGAGGAACTCAGCGGAAAAGGAAGGGTGGAGGACAGTTACATCCTAACAGATACAAATATAGAAGAAAAGCTAAAAACTGACCTTTTATATAAAAGGTGAACATCAAAGAAAGGAATTATCAATGGAAACACTTCACAGAAAGTATTGTATAGGCTTTATGGAACCGCAACCCGCAGATATGAAGAACAGAGGATAGTGTACATGAATCGAGATACAAAAACCCATCTGCCAATATCATTACTTTATGGAAGACAGGGTTGAATGAGGTAAAAAATTATGTAAGAGTATAAGGAAGACAATGACTAGTGATTGGCAGCACGGATCACGTGAATCATTGACGACAGCAAGACGGGATTAAATATGCAATTAATAATTATTTTATTGTTATTTCAACACATTTCCTGCTCTTTAAATAATATTTTTTTGCTTTCCCTTTGAAGCTGTTGCTAATATGTACTATTGGAGTTGTGTTCTAGAGAGAATCAGTCTCCTTTCCCTTCTGGCAGCTGCCCATGTAGTACGTTCCCAGCAGAAAGATAACATGGGATAATAGTACTTTGTGATATCTACAATATGCACTTCTCTCCAAAAGCATACACATACAGTAAAAGGGAAAAAAGACTGAGTGGGCATGGTCAAAGTCCATAGAAATCACCATACGGCGTGACACTGAGCATGTTTGTTCACAAGAACTCATGCAGTGCATTTGCACATTGTTATACACTATGAAAATCAGGTGACATCATACTATGTTAGTATTTGTCATGACTTTTTACTTGAATGGTTTTTAACAGCATGTAAATGGTAAACATTGTTCATTTTTAGAAACTATGTGATGTTGGCTATCATCAGTTCTCAGGCACAAGTCATGAGACGGGGGAGTCTAGAAGTTCAGGGTGAAATATCAAGAATGTACTTAAGGCTAATTCACACGACTGTCCCGTTTTTGCAGTCCGCAAAAAACGGTCCTGTTTTTCCACATATGCATGCGTGTGACATCTGTGTGACAACCGCATCCATTCCGTTCCGTTCTGTATACGGTCCGTATGCCATCCATGTGCCTTCCATTTTTTTAGCAGACCGTAAAAAAAACGAAAGGAGAGTTATTTACAGTCAAAAGCTAGAAAGATAGATAGATAGATAGATAGATAGATAGATAGATAGATAGATAGATGACAGAGGGATAAAAGAGAAAAACAGGTCACAGTCCGAGGTCAGAAGTCCAAAACATTTATGGATCAAGACAAAAGGGGCTAGGCAAACAAATAGTCAAAGGCAAAGTCCGAGGTCAGGTAGCAAGAGATGAAAACAGCAGAATGCAAAGGCACAAGGCACAAACACCACCGAGCAAATCTACAACTGGCATTGGTCTGATCACTGCCGGTGAGCTAAATAGCAAGGTAATGAACCTGAAAGGGTGACAACTGAAGGAAGCCCAGCAGGCCCAGCCTGACTGGCTACTGGAAAATCTTGAATAGGATGAGGATATTCAGCATGCTCCAGTCCATGATTGGGCAGCTGGGTTTACCATTCACGATACTGAAAAGCCAGCGCACCCCTGCCAACTATTGGGTGGCTGAGTTGTCACTCAGTGAATGTAAGATTCGAGACACAATGAGTATGATATTGAATTAGATAATGCCTATATAATTAAGACACATGAATAAGTGTTTTTTAGATAATTTGAAGTTCCTCATTGACTTTAGCATTTTTCAACCGCATTTAGCAATTATTAGTATACTCTAACCAAATCCCAACTCTTCTGGACTACAAAAAAAGGAATATGGTGGTTCTCATTCACCTGAAGGTGATATACAGTACATACCCAAGGTTATATGGAGCACTGTATATATTGCATCATGAGATGTCAGACATTGCTCAATTTATTGATTGCACTCCTGTATAACCTATGCATTGCATCAAGAACATACAGAGACAAGCCATAAAATAGAAAGGAAAAATAGCAGATTTTATTGCTCAACCAGCAAACAGAATATTTCAATGCACACCAGTCTGATAACACGTTTATGTACTTATAGTCTCTGCCTTCTTGGGTGTTCTGTCCATTTTAATTTTCTTTGGCAAAAGTATACTCATTGAAATGTAGAACACTTTAGTTGTGAGTTACCCCGTTCAATGTGTCACAATAACTCAGCTTAAGAGAGTTATCCAATATGTTGTATTACAGGCACCAGGCCAAGATATTCTGACATTAGGGTGCTTTAGACAGTGCACATATTGCGTTATGTTGTCAGATAGACAGTACTGTGTTCATCCGCATTTCTCCATATAAAATACAATAGAAGAAAATCCATAAAGGAAAATGATACAACCAATATAATTTATTGTACTTCGTGTTCATGATTGGTTTATTATTTACACATTTTTTACATTTTTATCGATAGTTACCATCTAAAAGTTTATATCACTTTTGTCAATATTATTATAATATTATTATACTATTACAGCCATAAAAATTAAATCTTATTGTCACACTTTGAAATTCAATTTTCAGTTTGCAAAAATAAAGATTTACGTAGCAGTATTACACACACTGCTGAAGCATCAGAGAGCGGGATAATGTCTAATTGAGTAGCCATGTGGACATTCCCATAATGCTCTGCAGCTATGATACAGATTATCATATATTGGTCCGTACTGGGACCATCTGAGATCAGCGGTTCTCAGTGGAGCACAGTTTGTACGGCAGGTCATTTTTCCATCTCCAGTGTCAATGGGTCTCTGTGGTCTGTAGAGTGTAAGCTCTTATGGTTTATCAGGTCCTCTCTTTCTCATTGGATATATGATTTTAATATCAGTGGTGATCTCTTTCACCTGTTATAAGCTCTTATGGTCAGCAGGGTTTCCTCTCCTCTTTTACACAAGCATTTTTCGAGCAATTCCAAGCTTTCCAGTATTGAGATTTGAGCAAATTTGTGGCAAGTAAATCAAATTTTGGAGGAGAATTTAGCAAAGCTGACATATTCAAATTTCAAAAGATTGACTGATCTCTACTAACTAAAAAAGAAGAAAAGTTGTATGAACCTCTCGATTTTAGTGGATATGGTTGACATTATTATGATTATCAGGGCTTCTTAACAGACCTTTTATGGCAATTATTGGGGGAAAAGGGATCCAGGCATTAGAACTTTCAACATGCCCAATCTGAGGGGTCTGGTAGGACCACCCCAATCTGAAGGTGAGATTCATATAGAGTTCTTATATGAAAATTTTGAAGTTTATTTGCTTTGAAATCCATGTCAAAAAGTATTGAAAGAGTGTGTAACACCCTGGGGTCAAGGGATTTTCACCCAACTCGTCGCCGGGCCGGAGGTGCAGATCCTCTGCGTCGTCACGGGCTGGCCTGGCCTGGCCTGGTTTCGTGACCACAGGGCATACAGGAGGGAGGGAAGGCAGTGGATGGTAGGAAGGATGGAGGATGGGGGTGATAGTGATGGTTAGGAAAGTCTGTTTAGATCATAACGCCACCTGTGGTCCACGGCCAGAGATGGGCCGCCGCTGCAGGTGCTGCTCTCCGGGGCTGATGGTGAAGGTCGCAACCAGGATGGGTGTCGCTCCCCACAGGCGGAGCGGGGTTAACCGGGGAGGATGATCGAGAATGGACGGGTTTGGTGGTAGTACCAGTTGGCACCGAAGCGCTGGGCGACGGCACCGGTAACAGAGAGCCAGAGACATGGGCTGCGGTTCCAGGTCTTTTACTCACTGGTAGTTCAGGCGCTGCCCCAGAGTACCGATCTTCACTATGATGGGCTCCAGCTGATCCCGAATCCTTAGAGGGTCCGATCCGATGTGTGTCAGCCTATGGGCCCTTCCTCCTCTGATGCGCTAAGTATTGGATCCCCGTCACGTGAAGCACTTGGGGATCCCGGTGTCAGTAAGGTGTCCAAGCTGTTGCCCCCAGCCGCTGCCACAGGCTGTTTCACTACTCTCACTAGGTCAACCTGCTTTTCCCACTGTGTTCCTGACTCTCCTTGGTAGTTGCTTCTCCCTGGCCCTGAGTCCCGATTCCAGTGGATCGTGGAGCCTCCGGTCCCATGGCATCCTGTAAAACCAACTGCTGTGGTGACCCCCTTCTGTGACCTGACCGTGGCCCAGTCCCCATTGGGGAGGGCAACCCACTGTAACTGTATGTATGTGTGAGTGAAACCGGTGCCGACCTTCCTTGGATAGGTATTACACCCTAATGGAGGCGCAGTACCCTGTGGTACCTGAAGCCTCAGGGGCGCTACAAGTGTTTTTCATATGAACATTTCAAACATAATTTTTGGAGCATATATACTTCAAACTCCAGATCAAAGAACTCTGAGAGAACATAATTAGGGATGAGTAAACCCGAACGGTAAAATTTGGGTTTCGTGCCGGACGGTGCTGGAACACTAAAATTGACTTTTCACATAAGTCCATGTCCGAGTTCGGAGTTTGGGTGCTCTTCGTATGCTAATAAATATGGATGACCGGACCCATGAAAGTTCAGGTTCGCCGGGTTCGGCTGGACTTTAGTTAAAAGTTTGGTTTGGTTTGGGACCTGGACTTGACCCAAACTTGACCCCAGACCCTGAATCCCATATAAGTTAATGAGGACCTAAACTTTGGTGCTGTAAATTGGCTGTAAAATGGTAAGGGGTAGGGGGATGCAAAATTCAGCAAAATGGGGGTAAGAGCAGGACAAGTGCCCTGCAAATGTGTATAGGGAATATTTTTTAAAAAATGATGTGGGGTTTCCTCTATTTTTGATAACCAGCGCAGGTGAAGCAGACTGCTATGAACTGTAGCCGTCAGCTGTCTGCTTAACCTTGACTGGTTATCAAAAAATAGAGAGGACCCCACGACATTTTGTAAAATTATTAATTTAACACTAGAACTACTGAGGTAGTCATTTTGACTACTTTGCACCATGTATTTCTATATAGGTGTCACGAGTCCAGTAGTTCTAGTGTTAAGTAATTTAAAAACAGCACGGGGTCCCACCTATTTTTGATTACCAGCCAAGGTAAAGCAGAAAGCTGAAAGCTGGTATTATCAGACTGGAAAGACCATTGGTTGTTAGGCTCTTTCCAGCCTAAAAATAGCACCCTGCAGCCACATCTAATAGATGCACCAATTATGGCACTTTGCCCAGCTCTTCCCAATTGCCCTGCTGTAGTGACAATCAGGGAAATACTTTTGGGGTTGATGTCAGCTGTGAATTGACAGCCGACATCCAACCCAGGGGTTAGTAATGGAGAGTTGTAAATCAAACACCCCCATTACTAACTAAGTAAGTGTACAGTTAAAAAACACACGCAGGAAAAAAAGAAGTTGATTTGAATAAAGACATCCTACACTACCACATTCACAAATTCCTTAGCTAAAAAGAAATCCTCAAAGTTGCAAAATAATCCAAAGGTGTAATGTCCCACAATGCCCATTAAATCCTATGGAGCCGTGTTCTGAGAATGAGGCTCCATAGGTCACTCCCGTTCAGCGGCCATGCTGGTGAGAAATTTCGTACCTGCCACTGACCATGAGTGACTAATGCAGCCTCGTTCTCAGAACAAGGCTCCTAGGATTCGATGTGCATCATGCGACATTACACCATTGGATTACATTGGAACTTTGAGGATTACTATTTAATTAATCAATTAGTGAACAATGGAGTATGGGCGAGTCTTTAGTCACAATTAGATTACGTCCGAAATTTGGGGATTTTTTTATTTATAAATTGATGAACGAGGGAGTGTGTGGATGTTTTTGGGTTTTTTTTCAAATAAACTATTTTTCTCCTGTGTGTTTGTTTTTTTAACTGTATACTTATTTGGTCAGTAATGGAGGTGCCTTATAGACACCTATCTATTACAAAGCCATGGGCTTGATGTTAGCTGTCAATTCACAGCTGATATCAACCACAAAATATTATTATTGGCAATCAGGCAACCATACCAGGGCAATCGGGAAGAGCTGGGCAAAGTGACAGATTTGGCTCATCTAATGAATGTGCCATTTTTTGGGCAGCTGTGGGTTGCTATTTTTAGGCTGGAAAGAGCCAAATAAACCCGAGCATTCCCAGTCTGTTAATGCCAACCCCCAGCTGTCTGCTTTACCTAGGCTGGTTATTAAAAATAAGTTGAACCCCATGCTGGTTTTTAAATTACTATTATATAGAATGACACGGCACTTCTATTTTAACCCCTTCAGCCCCCGGGCGCTTTCCGTTTTTCTGTTTTTTGTTTTGCTCCCCTTCTTCCGAGAGCCGTAACTTTTTTATTTTTCCATCAATTTTGCCATATGAGGGCTTGTTTCTTGCTGGACAAGTTGTACTTTTAAATGAAACCATAAGTTTTACCATATAGTGTACTGGAAAACAGCACAAAAATTCTAAGTGTAGAAAAACTGAAAAAAAACCTGTGATCGCACAATAGTTTTTGGGATATTTTATTCACCATGGTCACTATATGGTAAAACTGATGTGTTGTTGTGATGCCTGAGGTTGGTGCGAGTTTGTAGACACCAAACATGTATAGGTTTACTTGAATCTAAAGGGGTTAAAAAAATTCACAAGCTTGTCCAATAAAAGGGGCGTACGTTTTGCGCCATTTTCTGAAACCCGTAGCGTTCTCATTTTTTGGGATCTATGGGTCAGTGATAGCTAATTTTTTGAGTCTCAAGGTGACATTTTTAATAGTACCATTTTTGCGCAGATGCTACGTGTTAATCGCTTGTTATTGCATTTTGCGTAAAACTTGCGGCGACCAAAAAACGTAATTTTGGAGTTTGGATTTTTTTTTCTGCTACGCCATTTACCAATCAGATTAATAGATTTTATATTTTCATAGATTGGGCATTTCTGAACGCGTCGATACCAAATATGTGTATATTTTTTATCTTTTTAACCCTTTAATTTTCAATGGGGTGAAAGGGGGGTGATTTGAACTTTTAGGTTTTTTTTGTTTTTTTTTATTTTACTAGTCCCCCTAGGGGGCTATAGCGATCAGCAATCCGATCGCTCTGCCTTATCTGCTGATCACAGCTACACAGCTGTAAACAGCAGATACGCTCACTTTTTGCTTCATTCGGCTCCGGGCCGAGTGAAACTGAAAGTGACTCATGATAGCTACAGGCGTCATCACATGACCCTGTGCTACCATGGCAACCACCGAAAGTCATGTGATCATGCACGTGACTTCCGGTGGGGGCGGCAGCAAGTAAAAGTAATGGCCGCGCGCATATACATCTCGCTGCGAGACTTTGGCAGGGAGATGTAAGCGGTTAAAAGTTGCAGGTGGAAGCGATTCCACTTGTAACTTGCAGTTGCACATGTCAGCTGTTAAAAACAGCTGATATGTGCGCGGATCACCGCGACCTGCAGGGGGCGGGGATTAACCTCACACGATCCATGACGGATATATCCATCATGGGTCGTGAAGGGGTTAAGGAATGGCTGCTCTGGTCTGATTTACTAACATAAATAAATTTAAAAAAATGGCATGGAGTCCCCTCAATTTTTGGTAACCAACCAAGGTAAAGCAGAGAGTTGACGGCTGCAGCCCAAAAATTTGGGTAACCCCCAAGTAATTTTTTTTATTTATTACCTATCCACATTTGGTTGCTTGGCAATTGTCCTGCTCTTACCCACATATTGCTTCCTTTTGCAGTTCCCTACCCCTTACTGTGACCATTTTAAAGCCATTTTACACTACTAAAGTTCGGGTCCCTATTAATTTATATGGGGTTCGGGGTCTGGGGTCAAGTTTGGGTTTTAAATCGAACTTTTAACTAAAGTCCAACCAAACCCGGAAAACATGAACTTCCACAGGTCCTATTATCCTAAAACATAACCCAAGGCTTTAAGCTTGTCAAAAATAAGGTTGAAGGAAGAGAAGGAGAAACAAGAACAACCCAAAAGGCCATGAAAGTGCAAACAGTATGAGTTCTATGATCTTTGTAAACATGTTATTCAAGGTTCAATGGTTGTTTTGGAATCAAAGATGTATAGCAAAGGGTAATGCAAAATAAAATTAGAATTAAAAAAATTAGAAAAAAATCTGAAATTATACGTCCTCAAGTTATTTTCTGTTGTTAGAACAGTTTGTTGGTAATTTATATGACAACCATCACGGTGGATATCACATCTCATGATAACATCAATCAATTCCTTAAATAAGAGATCTAAATTCTAAGACAAAAGTAAGATTAGATGATGTGGCATAGAAGACACACATATGGCAGATCTGTTAAATTTTTTGTTAATGAAATTCTACTCAGACGAGTATGTTTAATATACTCGTCTGAGTAGAATTTCATTAACAAACATGTTTAATTTATTAACCATCTGCGTGTTGTCTGTATGCAAAACGGGTAGCATACGGAGATCACAAGGACCAATATATATAAATATTGCAATTCTCATGAACATTTTTACACGTGGACCGATGGTCAGCATGTAAAAATTGCAGCATGTACTACTTTGATCTGTATTTTGTATAACACCTTTTATAAGTCATAAGTAAATAGATGCACAAAAAACCAGATCACATAAGGGTTACCATCTGTACGCCATGTGTTTTTCACAGATCCATTACAATTATTAACATAATCAACTGTATTTGATCTTCATTATTTATTAATTTGTTCATGTAAAAACCAAATGCCATGTAAAATATGCATGTAAAAAATGGACATACGGAAGGCAAATGGAAAATAAAAAACTGAAACACAAATATAGAACACAATATTAAATTTGTTGTTACTGGCCACTGGTGAGAAATTCATGTCAATAACACCTATAAAAATATATTTACCTAGAAAATTGGTGATGTGTTCTATACTTATTTCACCCTGTACAGTTTTTTACATGAACAATTTCACATACAGCTCTGGCAAAAATCCTTTGCGAAGGACGTATGAATCAAGCCGCATACAAGGTTATCCTGAAAAAATAGTTGCTTCCTTCTGCTCAGGCAATGTTCCCCAACTGTGAGGACTGGTTTTTCCAGCGGGACAATGCGCCATGCCACACAGCTAGGTCAATCAATGTGTGGATGTAGGACCACCACATCAAAACCCTTTCATGGCTAGCCCATTCTCTAGACCTGAACTCCATTGAAAATCTCTGGGATGTAATCAAGAGGAAGATGGTTAGTCACAAGCCATCATACAAAGAAGAATTGCTTAAATTTTTGCACCAGGAGTGGCATGAAGTCACCCAAAAGCAGTGTGAAAGACAGGTGGAAAGCATGTCAAGACGCATGAAAGCTGTGATTAAAAATTATGGTTATTCCACAAAATATTGATTTCTGAACTCTTCCCGAGTTAAAACATTAGTATTGTTGTTTCTAAATAATTATGAACTTATTTTCATTGCATTATTTGAGGTCTGAAAGCAATGCATTGTTTTGTTATTTTCAGAAAATAAATACAAAATGTATTGCTTGGAAATTCGGAGACATATTGTCAGTAGTTTATAGAATAAAAAAACAATTTACATTTTACTCTAAAATATACCGTATCTTTCGGACTATAAGATGCATTTTTTCCCCCAAATGTTGGGGGAAAGTAAGGGGTGCGTCTTTTAGTCTGAATGTGGCTGCGGGGAATGAGGGTGCTGCGGTGGAGCGGGTCATCGGTGGCATGAGCAGGCTGTAGCAGCCTGCCGTGACCATGTGGGCCCGCTCATTTGATATGCACACCCATTCTCCCATTCATTTGGCCATCATCCCTCAGCGCTGACAGGCAGGGCCGTATTTGCCATTAGGCACTTGAGGGCACGTGCCTAGGGCGGCGCCTTCCAGGGGGGCGGCACCCAAACCAAAATTTAAAAAAAAAAAAAAAATAATTTTTTTTTAAATCTTCCTCCCTCCTCCAAACTCTTTATTAAATCCGGCGCCTTTTTGGAGGAGGGAGGGAGCGCACAGTCATTTATAGTCGCGTCTATAACACGCGACTATAAATGAAACTGTGAGCGTGCCGGCACTTACTTCCGGGGTCAGAGGAGCTGTAATCAGCTCCCCGCCCCGACGTGCTGCCGTGCGCTCACTGTGGAGCGTGAGGCAGCGCCGCGCAGAGGAGGACGGGAAATGGAGCCGCCGCCGAGGAAGATGAGATGATCCTGCCACCGCCACCACCACCGCGGAGAACGGGAGGTGCAGCCGCCGGAGATGCTGCCTGGAGCAGGTAAGCGCTTTACAGCCGAAGACAGCGCCGAACAAGCAACCCGGGGGGGGGGATGCCGGAGGATGTGGGGGCGCAACATGGAGGATGGGGGGATGGAACATGATATGGGGGCGCAACATGGAGGATGGGGGGATGGAACATGATATGGGGGTGCAACATGGAGGATGGGGGGGATGCAGCATGATGTGGGGGCGCAACATGGAGGATGGGGGGATGCAGCATGATGTGGGGGCGCAACATGGAGGCTGGGGGGGATGCCGCATGATGTGGGGGCGCAACATGGGGGATGGAACATGATATGGGGGCGCAACATGGAGGATGGGGGGATGGAACTTGATATGGGGGCGCAACATGGAGGATGGGGGGGATGGAACATGATGTGGGGGCGCAACATAGAGGATGGGGGGATGGAACATGATGTGTGGGCGCAACATGGAGGATGGGGGGATGGAACATGATGGGGGGGATGGAACATGATGTGGGGGCGCAACATGGAGGATGGGGGGATGGAACATGATATGGGGGCGCAACATGGAGGATGGGGGGATGGAACATGATATGGGGGCGCAACATGGAGGATGGGGGGATGGAACATGATATGGGGGTGCAACATGGAGGATGGGGGGGATGCAGCATGATGTGGGGGCGCAACATGGAGGATGGGGGGATGCAGCATGATGTGGGGGCGCAACATGGAGGCTGGGGGGGATGCCGCATGATGTGGGGGCGCAACATGGGGGATGGAACATGATATGGGGGCGCAACATGGAGGATGGGGGGATGGAACTTGATATGGGGGCGCAACATGGAGGATGGGGGGGATGGAACATGATGTGGGGGCGCAACATAGAGGATGGGGGGGATGGAACATGATGTGTGGGCGCAACATGGAGGATGGGGGGATGGAACATGATGGGGGGGATGGAACATGATGTGGGGGCGCAACATGGAGGATGGGGGGATGGAACATGATATGGGGGCGCAACATGGAGGATGGGGGGATGGAACATGATATGGGGGCGCAACATGGAGGATGGGGGGATGGAACATGATATGGGGGTGCAACATGGAGGATGGGGGGGATGCAGCATGATGTGGGGGCGCAACATGGAGGATGGGGGGATGCAGCATGATGTGGGGGCGCAACATGGAGGCTGGGGGGGGGATGCCGCATGATGTGGGGGCGCAACATGGGGGATGGAACATGATATGGGGGCGCAACATGGAGGATGGGGGGATGGAACTTGATATGGGGGCGCAACATGGAGGATGGGGGGGATGGAACATGATGTGGGGGCGCAACATGGAGGATGGGGGGATGGAACATGATGTGGGGGCGCAACATGGAGGATGGGGGGATGGAACATGATGTGGGGGCGCAACATGGAGGATGGGGGGATGGAACATGATGTGGGGGCGCAACATGGAGGATGGGGGGATGGAACATGATGTGGGGGCGCAACATGGAGGATGGGGGGATGGAACATGATGTGGGGGCGCAACATGGAGGATGGGGGGATGGAACATGATGTGGGGGCAAAACATGGAGGATGGGGGGATGGAACATGATGTGGGGGCGCAGCATGGAGGATGGTGGGGGATGCAGCATGATGTGGGGGCGCAGCATGGAGGATGGGGGGGATGAAGCATGATGTGGGGGCGCAGCATGGAGGATGGGGGGATGGAACATGATGTGGGGGCGCAGCATGGAGGATGGGGGGGATGGAACATAATGTGGGGGCGCAGCATGGAGGATGGGGGGGATGAAGCATGATGTGGGGGCGCAGCATGGAGGATGGGGGGGATGAAGCATGATGTGGGGGCGCAGCATGGAGGATGGGGGGGATGAAGCATGATGTGGGGGCGCAGCATGGAGGATGGGGGGGATGAAGCATGATGTGGGGGCGCAGCATGGAGGATGGGGGGGATGAAGCATGATGTGGGGGCGCAACATGGAGGATGGGGGGGATGAAGCATGATGTGGGGGCGCAACATGGAGGATGTGGGGGCGCAACATGGGGATGGAGCATGATGTGGGGGCGCAGCATGGGGGATGGAGCAGAATGGCAAAATGGGGGGGGGAGGGAAAATGAGGGAGGGTGGTGGACAGTATAGCAAATGGGAGTTACAGTATGGAGAATGAGAGGCATGGTATGGAGAATGGGGTAGCACGGGGGGGGGGGGGCATGGTATGGAGAATGGGGTAGCACGGGGGGGGCATGGTATGGAGAATGGGGTAGCATGGGGGGAGGCATGGTATGGAGAATGGGGTAGCATGGGGGGGAGGCATGGAGAATGGGGTAGCACGGGGGGGGGCATGGTATGGAGAATGGGAAAGCATGGGGGGTACTCTGTATGGAAGGGGAACCATGGTGGGCTTGGTATGGAGGGGGCTTGATATGGAGAAGGGGCAGCATGGGGAGCGCTCAGTTAGGAGCCTGGAAGGGCTGGGTATACATAATGCGAAGCATAAGGCTCATTATAGAGTGGGGACATCATGAGGGGGACAGTGAAGTGGGGGCTGTATGGAGAGGTGGGGACAGTGGAGGTCATAGTTCATAAGTGAGGAAGGTCTGGAGGGTATAATTCGGTGGGGAGGACAGTGGGGATTTCATGTGAGGGGGCAGTGTAGTGGAAATGTAATAGGAGAGAATGTGGAGGCTGTATACTGTAAGTGACACGGTGTGGGGTCATTCTTTGTGCTGTGAGCTCAGTGATGGGCAGTTATTCATTCTTGGGCACAGCCTTGGGCTTACTTCGGGTGGTTACTCTTTAGTGAGAATTATGAGTCTGTCACCAGGTTTTTGCCACCTAATTTGAGAGCAGCATAATGTAGGGGCAGAGATCCTGATTCCAGTGTTGTCACTTACTGGGCTGCTTAGTGTAGTTTTGATAACATCACTGTTTAATCAGCAGTAGTTATCATTACAGGACTACTTGGTGTGCTGCAGGTAGTCCAGCATATTCATGAGCTCTGTATAACTGCGAGATCTGCAGCAGAGAAAATGACAGCAAACAGCTCAGTAAGTGACACATCGCTGGAATCAGGGGCTCTGTCTCTACATTATGCTGCTCTCAGATGGGGGAGCAAAACCTGGTGACAGATTCCCTATACGGGCACCATTGCAGTGTTTGCTGCAGCAGACCAAACAAGAGGGGAGTCTTGGGAGACGCAGGACAATGTGTTGCTAAGAGCGATGACATTTTACTTTTACTCCCAAAATGCCAATTAGTCTACAGACACATTTATACAGGAGACGTTGCTCTGGCATATACAGTTTTAACTTAATATTTTATTATATATATGCAGACTGTTCTGTCCCCCCTGGTGCGGCCGATGTCTTGGTGCAGATGTGCACCCTCCTATTTGCATATTAAAGACAGTCCCTCGCCCTTAGGTGAGTCAGTGCTGTCTAAAATCACTTAGCATTTCTGCACGTGTCCTGACACTGGAGGAGCAGAGTAGCACTCCAAGTGTCAGTGTGGGTGCGCCTGCAGTGTGACTGCAGTGTCAGTGTGGGTGCGCCTGCAGTGGGACTGCAGTGTCCGCGTGGGTGCGCCTGCAGTGTGACTGCAGTGTCCGCGTGGGTGCGCCTGCAGTGTGACTGCAGTGTCCGCATGGGTGCACCTGCAGTGTGACTGCAGTGTCCGCGTGGGTGCGCCTGCAGTGTGACTGCAGTGTCCGCGTGGGTGCGCCTGCAGTGTGACTGCAGTGTCCGCGTGGGTGCGCCTGCAATGTGACTCCAGTGTCCGCGTGGCTGCGCCTGCAGTGTGATGCAGGCACGTTCTGACACCTGGTTGCTGCCTGTATTTGACTGCTGATTCAATGAGGAAGGTTGTTGAAGTGAGCAGACAGCACATCACAGCGCCGTGTCCCCCTCCTCACTGTGCTCCTCCTGTGTTGGATGCACACATGCACTGACGCTTGGAGTGTGCCGCTGTGCTCCTTCTGTGTTGTGTGCACACCCGCACTGACGCTTGGAGTGTGCCGCTGTGCTCCTTCTGTGTTGTGTGCACACCCGCACTGACGCTTGGAGTGTGCCGCTGTGCTCCTCCTGTGTTGGATGCACACATGCACTGACGCTTGGAGTGTGCCGCTGTGCTCCTCCTGTGTTGTGTGCACACCCGCACTGACGCTTGGAGTGTGCCGCAGAGTTGGGTGCGGTGCAGTCAGGAGATCTGGTGTTATGGTGCTCACTCTCACCAATGGATCACTATTAATCAAGACAAAGGCCTGGCTAGTATTTTCCTATATTAGGTGGTAATTGTGCACTAGGCTTAGGCCGCGCAGAAATGTCCTCATTTTCATATCAAATGTGGCTTTTTCAGTGAATATTAAAGGGAACCTGTTACACCCTTTTTCAATTCTAAACTGCCCCCAATGTCTTGTTAGTGACGCAACGTTAAGTGATGCACATTTTCTGACTAACAAGACAATGGAGCAGTTTAATATTAAAGGTCGTGACCAGTTCCTTTTAAGCTGAACTCTATATGGGTGGGTTTATTTCTCCACAGATCATGTCCCCCATATAAATATTTCCGCAGTCTAGGTGTCATTTTGGGGTGACAGATTCCCTTTAAGTCAGCTTAAAAATCATCTCACCTGACGAATGAAAGTTTTTTGCTCGTGCATCGGGTGATGGACACTGTTTAGATAAATCAGTTTCCCATCTTTGGCTGCAGTGTGAATGCTGCTTTAAAGGGGTTTTCTCACATTGGGAATTTACCCCCTATCCTTGGGATGGGGAATAACTTTCCAATCGCTGGGGGTCCGACTACCGTGGCCCCGAGTGTTTCCCAGAACCAGAACATGCAGACAGAATGGATTCCGGGAGTAAAATTTCATAGTCCTGTCTCCTGAGCTGTGCACTTAAGAAGAGGTCTTTTGAGCAATTGGTGGGGGTCTCAAGTCCCACCCCATGATGCCCCTTCTCCCTACTGAGCCCACCTCTGCCCTACTAATCTCCTCAGAATTAATGGACCTAAACCTATAAGATCTCGTCCAAAAGTTAAGTCTACTGCCTGGGACTAATCAGTATTGTGGTTCTTATATGGTCCACAGTCTAATGATGGCTAGTAACAACTACCAGCATCTCCTTACCATTGTTAAGGACATACTGAGAGTTGTACGTTAATGCAATACATAGATGTATATGGGTCTAACCTGACACTGCACTTGATTGATGTGTGAAGTTGGCAATGTATTCATGTACTGATGGTGGTTTTGGCGATGTATTGTCTTCAGGGTGGGTTTGGAGATGTATTATTGTATTTAGGGTGGTTTTGGTGATATTACTGTATTGACAGTAGTTCTGTTGATGTATTACTGTACTAACTGTGGTTTTGGTTACGTATTCTTGTATGTAGTGTGGTTTTAGTTATGTATTACTGTACTGATGGTGGTTCTGGTGATAGTCATGTGGCTGTTGTAATCTTTACCTTATCAGTCTTGATCCTAAAACATAGGGTCAGCGTGCTGGACTAAAAATACAGCTATCTGCATGTCTGTCAGCCGAAAAAGTAATAGACTAAAGCCCCCATACACTATAGTCTGATTTTTAGGCCGGCAGCTATCTTGCTCGGCTCTCCTATATACAGGAGCACTCATTGTGCCAATTGTTTCTGTGTTCTTTATTAGAGCCGCTGCTGGACATCTCCGACAGCAGCTTATCATTTAGAGGATAATAGGATCTACACTCCGTAATTGGACATTCTGGATCCTTATTCCCCTGACAATCAGAATTGAGAGCCCCTGTTCACATTGGGCTATCAGCAGAACCTGTCGATATTGGCGGGTTTAGACAACTTTAGGTTAATGTGTATGGAGGTCTTAACTACTATCTGAAGGCTCTGGGCTCTATCAGGGAATGTGCACACGTCTTGTAGTGGTCTGTGAACCCCCGGAATTATTCAGACAGAAAACACTTTAGGACAGTCATCATTTTATCCTGAAGTAAATATTTTTTTTTTTTTTTGCTGTGGCTTCTTGGTTGTTTTTTCCAACATCTTTTAGCTACTGGATTTTACTTATTTTTTTAAATGAACTAGTAAGCGGCATCCAAGCAGAAGCCGCCATATAATGGCCGGTCACAACTAGTAAGCGGCGTCCAAGCAGCAGGCGCCATATAATGGCCGGTCACAACTAGTAAGCGGCATCCAAGCAGAAGCCGCCATATAATGGCCGGTCACAACTAGTAAGCGGCATCCAAGCAGCAGGCGCCATATAATGGACCGGTCACAACTAGTAAGCGTCATCCAAGCAGAAGCCGCCATATAATGGCCGGTCACAACTAGTAACCAGCATCCAAGCAGCAGGCGCCATATAATGGACCGGTCACAACTAGTAAACGGCATCCATTTTTCATGTCAGTATTCACACAGCAGTTTCTGCTATTCCATGTATTCCCCTTCCATAGTCACTGGTGTGCATACCTTATCTCCCCATAGTGATGTTTTTTAGGTTTTTTGCACCCAGTTCAGACATAGAATGGAGTTCCAAACGTTATTCCTTAATGTTAGTAGTTTTTCGTTTGTGAACCCTCCCCATACACACCTATTGCCAATCCACATCGTATATATAGCCTGGGTCTCAGCCTCCCATACACGGTAAGTTTTTTAACTGCATGAGAGGACACACACAAGCTAGGGACCCCAACGTAGAGAAATACTTTGGCGTAGTGTTGGGGCTCTATTGCATTGATCAATTCAGTAGCTAAATTTCTCTTTATTCATATATTCATGGCAGTAATGCAGGTTCCATTTTTCACATTTCATTCTTACAAATAGCTATTGAATTTTTCATGTCAGTATTCACACAGCAGTTTCTGCTATTCCATGTATTCCCCTTCCATAGTCACTGGTGTGCATACCTTATCTCCCCATAGTGATGTTTTTTAGGTTTTTTGCACCCAGTTCAGACATAGAATGGAGTTCCAAACGTTATTCCTTAATGTTAGTAGTTTTTCGTTTGTGAACCCTCCCCATACACACCTATTGCCAATCCACATCGTATATATAGCCTGGGTCTCAGCCTCCCATACACGGTAAGTTTTTTAACTGCATGAGAGGACACACACAAGCTAGGGACCCCAACGTAGAGAAATACTTTGGCGTAGTGTTGGGGCTCTATTGCATTGATCAATTCAGTAGCTAAATTTCTCTTTATTCATATATTCATGGCAGTAATGCAGGTTCCATTTTTCACATTTCATTCTTACAAATAGCTATTGAATTTTTCATGTCAGTATTCACACAGCAGTTTCTGCTATTCCATGTATTCCCCTTCCATAGTCACTGGTATGCATACCTTATCTCCCCATAGTGATGTTTTTTAGGTTTTTTGCACCCAGTTCAGACATAGAATGGAGTTCCAAACGTTATTCCTTCACATTGGGCTATCAGCAGAACCTGTCGATATTGGCGGGTTTAGACAACTTTAGGTTAATGTGTATGGAGGTCTTAACTACTATCTGAAGGCTCTGGGCTCTATCAGGGAATGTGCACACGTCTTGTAGTGGTCTGTGAACCCCCGGAATTATTCAGACAGAAAACACTTTAGGACAGTCATCATTTTATCCTGAAGTAAATATTTTTTTTTTTTTTTGCTGTGGCTTCTTGGTTGTTTTTTCCAACATCTTTAAGCTACTGGATTTTACTTATTTTTTTAAATGAACTAGTAAGCGGCATCCAAGCAGAAGCCGCCATATAATGGCCGGTCACAACTAGTAAGCGGCGTCCAAGCAGCAGGCGCCATATAATGGCCGGTCACAACTAGTAAGCGGCATCCAAGCAGAAGCCGCCATATAATGGCCGGTCACAACTAGTAAGCGGCATCCAAGCAGCAGGCGCCATATAATGGACCGGTCACAACTAGTAAGCGTCATCCAAGCAGAAGCCGCCATATAATGGCCGGTCACAACTAGTAACCAGCATCCAAGCAGCAGGCGCCATATAATGGACCGGTCACAACTAGTAAACGGCATCCAAGCAGCAGGCGCCATATAATGGACCGGTCACAACTAGTAAGCGTCATCCAAGCAGAAGCCGCCATATAATGGCCGGTCACAACTAGTAACCAGCATCCAAGCAGCAGGCGCCATATAATGGACCGGTCACAACTAGTAAGCGGCGTCCAAGCAGCAGCCGCCATATAATGGACCGGTCACTGTCAGCCGCTTCATGTGTGAGGAAACCTGACGCGCTTAAAAAAACTCCAAAGACTGAACATATGGACAGCAAGTCGTTTTACACTGCAGTGTATGAGTTCATTTCTTTAATATTTAGTTTGGGTTTTTTGGGCGGGTTATAGGGCGGATCTGTCTGGGGAAAAAAAAAAAAGCTGTGTGCACATACCCGTAATCTGACTGATCAGAAGGGGGCGCCACCACTGACAGTGCCTAGGGCAGCAAAAACCCCAAATACAGCCCTGCTGACAGGTAGGCAGGATGATGGGCGGGGGGTGCACGCATAATTAACAGCCGGCCCGCATGATCACTCCTGGCAACTACAGCCTGGAGTGATCATGTGCGGCTGTATTCACTGCCCCCCGCGCATTATCATCAGTGCAGTGAATCAGTATACTCACCCATCACCGTTGTCTGCAGCATCGCGATCTCCTCCTGTCTGCCGGCCAGCTGAATTGTGTAGAGAGCGGTGAGCACAACGATGACGTCATCGCTGTGCGCAGCGCTAGTCTCCACACAGGACAGCTGACAGGCAGACAGGAGGACGAGCGATCCTGCAGACAACGGTGACGGCTCCACACTCCAGCGTCGCTGCTGCCGGCACTGACAGGAGGAGAAGCGATGCTGCATGGAGTGAGGAAAGGTGAGTATGAACATTTATATTTTTTGGGTGCCACAGGATACAGGCCGTTTAGCAGGATGGGGTATATATCAGGATGGATGGGGGTATACAGTGCCTACAAGTAGTATTCAACCCCCTGCAGATTTAGCAGGTTTACACATTCGGAATTAACTTGGCATTGTGACATTTGGACTGTAGATCAGCCTGGAAGTGTGAAATGCACTGCAGCAAAAAAGAATGTTATTTCTTTTTTTATTTTTTTTTTAAATTGTGAAAAGTTTATTCAGAGGGTCATTTATTATTCAACCCCTCAAACCACAAGAATTCTGTTTGGTTCCCCTAAAGTATTAAGAAGTATTTCAGGCACAAAGAACAATGAGCTTCACATGTTTGGATTAATTATCTCTTTTTCCAGCCTTTTCTGACTAATTAAGACCCTCCCCAAACTTGTGAACAGCACTCATACTTGGTCAACATGGGAAAGACAAAGGAGCATTCCAAGGCCATCAGAGACAAGATCGAGGAGGGTCACAAGGCTGGCAAGGGGTACAAAAACCTTTCCAAGGAGTTGGGCCTACCTGTCTCCACTGTTGGGAGCATCATCCAGAAGTGGAAGGCTTATGGAACTACTGTTAGCCTTCCACGGCCTGGACAGCCTTTGAAAGTTTCCACCCGTGCCGAGGCCATGCTTGTCCGAAGAGTCAAGGCTAACCCAAGGACAACAAGGAAGGAGCTCCGGGAAGATCTCATGGCAGTGGGGACATTGGTTTCAGTCAATACCATAAGTAACGTACTCCACCGCAATGGTCTCCGTTCCAGACGAGCCCGTAAGGTACCTTTACTTTCAAAGCGTCATGTCAAGGCTCGTCTACAGTTTGCTCATGATCACTTGGAGGACTCTGAGACAGACTGGTTCAAGGTTCTCTGGTCTGATGAGAACAAGATCGAGATCTTTGGTGCCAACCACACACGTGACGTTTGGAGACTGGATGGCACTGCATACGACCCCAAGAATACCATCCCTACAGTCAAGCATGGTGGTGTCAGCATCCTGCTGTGGGGATGTTTCTCAGCCAAGGGGCCTGGCCATCCAGTCCGCATCCATGGGAAGATGGATAGCACAGCCTACCTGGAGATTTTGGCCAAGAACCTCCGCTCCTCCATCAAGGATCTTAAGATGGGTCGTCATTTCATCTTCCAACAAGACAATGACCCAAAGCACACAGCCAAGAAAACCAAGGCCTGGTTCAAGAGGGAAAAAATCAAGGTGTTGCAGTGGCCTAGTCAGTCTCCTGACCTTAACCCAATTGATAACTTGTGGAAGGAGCTCAAGATTAAAGTCCACATGAGACACTCAAAGAACCTAGATAACTTGGAGAAGATCTGCATGGAGGAGTGGGCCAAGATAACTCCAGAGACCTGTGCCGGCCTGATCAGGACTTATAAAAGACGATTATTAGCTGTAATTGCAAACAAGGGTTATTCCACAAAATATTAAACCTAGGGGTTGAATAATAATTGACCCACACTTTTATGTTGAAAATTTATTAAAATTTAACTGAGCAACATAACTTGTTGGTTTGTAAGATTTATGCATCTGTTAATAAATCCTGCTCTTGTTTGAAGTTTGCAGGCTCTAACTTATTTGCATCTTATCAAACCTGCTAAATCTGCAGGGGGTTGAATACTACTTGTAGGCACTGTATATTAGGATGGATGGGGATATATATCAGAATGGATCGAGGTATATAGCAGGATGGATGGGGGTATATAGCAGGATGGATGGGGTATATAACAGGATGGATTGGGGTATATAGCAGGATGGATGGGGGTATATAGCAGGATGGATGGGGGGTATATAGCAGGAAAACTAAAGCAAAAACTCCTAAAAACTTACAACTTTATTAATATAAATTTAAAAAGGGGGAGGGAGTAAATATCAACACCTATGTTTCAATACACACAAATTTCAAATATGAGAAAAATGCAAGGGGGCTAACCTTCATATCACCCTATTCTCGCCCTTTCCTTGCCGCGGAGGTTGGCACCCTATAGCCTGCGCAGTTAGCGCCCCCGCTCAACGTCGACTATCCCTTCAGACCCTGATAAGACCCTAGCAAGTCTCGTAGTGACAGTACCAACAAGGATTAAATAATCCAAAAATGAACCAACAGTCAAATCTAATGTAGATGATAAGGATAAAGTTCAACCAATGTGATTAAATTGGGAAAATATTAGGGTATAATAACCCAAACAATAACTACTCAGTTTTTTCAAGTAGTTCCAAAAGGAAAACCACCCAACGCGTTTCCCCTCATCTATCTAAGGTTCTTCAGGAGTGGATTGAAATATTAGTTCAAAAAACACAAAAGGCACAATATTAGATGCTGGTAGTCCTATGTCACACTGGGAATCAAAGATGTTCAAGTCTCTTCAATTGTACAACAGGTTATATAATATTTATATGATAATGAGCTCACTTAAATGTCTCAGCCATAATTTGTCAAAGAAACTATTATATAAACTTATACACATAAGTCCATAAGTCACAAGGATGTATTACATCTAATGCCAAAGCAGTTATTCAGGCATTAAAGGGTAAACAACAAATTCTAGCCATGTTAAATTGGAGGTAGATTGTAATCACAGTGGTAACCACCGCTAAAGATATTGAGTATTAGCCACTTATCTTATCCCCAGTGTTTTTCAGATGAAGGACACTCATAGGAGGACTCCCTAGATGATAAACGGATCCAGAATCTCCAGTACAGCCATCACTTAGTTCCTCGTATCATCACCCTCCAGCCCAGATACGGCCATATAGTAGATGTGCAATTTTCACAAGGGCAAAGTAGATATATAGCAGGATGGGGGTATATAGCAGGATGGCAGTATATAGCAGGATGGCAGTATACAGCAGGATAAGGGCATATACCAGGATGGCGCTATGTAGCAGGATGGGGGCTATACCACGATGGTGGTATATAGCAGGATGGGAATATATACCATGATGGCGGTATATAGCAGGATCGGAATATATACCAGGATGGGGTACATATATACAAGGATGGGGATCATATACAAGGCAGGAGGATCATTACCAGGATGTGGTACCTTAGTAGAGAATTTGGGGACATTACCCCCATAACAGTGTCAGCAGCAGATCCTCGATCCATAACAGTGTGTCAACACCACATTTTTTGCTTAAAATTTTATTTTCCTATTTTCCTCCTCTAAAACCAGGGTGAGTCTTATGGTCCAGTGCATCTTATAGTACGAAAAATACGATACTTATAAAGAGAAAAATCAGAAAAACTGAAAATTTTGCAGTGGTTTCTTAATTTTTGCCAGAGCTGTATACAGTCATATGAAAAAGTTTGGGCACCACTATTAGTGTTAACCTTTTTTCTTCATAACAATTTGGGGTTTTGCAACAGCTATTTCAGTTTCATATATCTAATAACTGATGGACTGAGTAATAATTCTGGATTGAAATGAGGTTTATTGTACTAACAGAAAATGTGCACTCCGCATTTAAACAAAATTTGACCGGTGCAAAACTTTGGGCACCTCAACATAAAAGTGACATAAATACTTTGTAGATCCGCCTTTTGCAAAAATAACAGCCTCTAGTCGCTTCCTGTAGCTTTTAATGAGTTCCTGAATCCTGGATGAAGGTATATTTGACCATTCCTGTTTACAAAACAATTCCAGTTCAGCTAAGTTTGATGGTCGCCGAGAATGAACAGCACGCTTCAAATCATCCCACATATGTTCAATGATATTCAGGTCTGGGAACTGAGATGGCCATTCCAGAACATTGTAATTGTTCCTCTGCATGAATGCCTGAGTAGATTTGGAGTGGTGTTTTGGATCATTGTCTTGCTGAAATATCCATCCCCTGCGTAACTTCAACTTCGTCACTGATTCTTGCACATTATTGTCAAGAATCTGCTGATACTGAGTTGAATCCATGCAACCCTCAAGTTTAACAAGATTCCCGGTGCCGGCATTGGCCACACAGCCCCAAAGCATGATGGAACCTCCACCAAGTTTTACTGTGGGTAGCAAGTGCTTTTCTTGGAATGCCGTGTTTTTTTGCCTCCATGCATAATGCCTTTATGTATGACCAAACAACTCAATCTTTGTTTCATCAGTCCACATGACCTTCTTCCAAAATGTAACTGGCTTGTCCAAATGTGCTTTTGCATACCTCAGGTGACTCTGTTTGTGGCGTGCTTGCAGAAATGGCTTCTTTCGCATCACTCTCCCATACAGCTTCTCCTTGTGCAAAGTGCGCTGTATTGTTGACCGATGCACATTGACACCATCTGCAGCAAGATGATGCTGCAGGTCTTTGGAGGTGGTCTGTAGATTGTCCTTGACTTTTCTCACCATTCTTCTTCTCTGCCTTTCTGATAGCTTTCTTGGCCTGCCACTTCTGGGCGTAACAAGAACTGTACCTATGTTCTTTCATTTCCTTACTATGGTCCTCACAGTGGAAACTGATAGTTCAAATCTCTGAGACAACTTTTTGTATCCTTCCCCTGAACAACTATGTTGAATAATATTTGTTTTCAGATCATTTGAGAGTTGTTTTGAGGAGCCCATGATGCCACACTTCATAGGAGATTCAAATAGGAGAACAACTTGCAAGTGGCCACCTTAAATACCTTTTCTCATGATTGGATACACCTGCCTATGAAGTTCAAAGCTCAATGAGGTTACAAAAACCAATTTAGTGCTTTAGTAAGTCAGTAAAAAGTAGTTAGGAGTGTTCAAATCAAGAAATTGATAAGGGTGCCCATACTTTTGCACTGGTCAAATTTTGTTTAAATGCGGATTGCACATTTTCTGTTAGTACAATAAACCTCATTTCAATCCAGAAATATTACTCAGTCCATCAGTTATTAGATATATGAAACTGAAATAGCTGTTGCAAAAACCCAAATTGTTATAAAGAAAAAAGGTTAACATTAATAGGGGTGCCCAAACTTTTTCATATGACTGTAATATAGGTCCAATAAAGTTTCCTGCATTACTAATGCAATGAATCCATAAAAAAAGGATGACAAACATATAGTAACCTGTTTATGATCTGCTTTTTACACACAGATTCACATATAATGGTAGAGTCTGATCCGAAATACGGATCGAATTAGTGTAGCCTGCAATTTTTTACACACATTCAGTACGTATGTAAAAATGTTTGTCGACATTTAACACCGCACAAAACTGCACCAAAATCTGCTCTGCCACAAACCAACCCGGCCACTAATCTAATGACCCAAAGTAACAGAATTGTAGGGTTTTAAACATTTTCATTAGATCATTAGGCTTGTATCGATAATACAGAGACTGAAATGTTACCCCATTAAACTTGTCTACAACTCTTTAAAATGTTTAATAAAATAAAGGAGAGCTACACAACCTGCTGGATTTCTCTACGGAGTTCAGAATGGTCCAAATATTTATTTTCTTTAAAATGATCTTTTCCCTCGAAATCCACAAATATATGACATGCAGGGAATCATGAGAACCTGACCCAGTCTTTGCGCACAGAACTATTTACAGACAGCCATACACTTCTGTATGATACAGAACACTGATTCCGACATTATTCTTCAATAACTTAATGATATTGAAAATAAATGATAGCTTGGGATGTGATTAATTTTGTTAACATCAGATGGTTAAGTGCACTGATTAAAATAAATGATCCTCTTGGAAGCCATGTGCTAAATTTCACCGAGGAGTTAGTGTTTTCATTTCAGGTCAGGACAAAAAATTAGTTTGTCTCTTCCAAAAGTCTGGCCAAGAATGGAGCTAATGATAGAACAGATGCTTGGCACCGGCCACGGCTGGCATCGGAATATGAAGACCAGAAGGAGTTTATCTGCCTAATTAATAGGCGGTTAGTAATAAAAATACTATTAGTAAGTATAGGTAAGTACATTGGTAGTGATATCATACAAGATCCTGCATACAGCAAACTAAATAAGATGATGATACTAATGAAGGTATCGGTTCTGAGCAACGATAACACCTTCTCACTTTGTGAAATGACTAACATTAGAAGGGAATACATAGGGCAAGTAGTAATACTCAGTCACAGATATACTGTTCTTTAGGCCTCATTCAGACTGATGCTTCTTTTGAATATAAAATAAAAGTCCCCTTTTTACCCATGTGTTAGATCTGATTTTCATTCATATGAAATATATATTTTTTTTACCATCCGTCCAAGGGCCATCTGTTTTTTTTCCACGCAAAAAAAAACTATCTATGAAAAACACAGATAAAAAACACATATGAAATAAGTATAAAATGGAAAAAATTACAGTTCCTTAAAAATTGCAGATTTATTAAAAAAAACTGATTAAAAAGATCCATATTGTGACCAAAGCATAGTGAAATCAAAGCAACGCGTTTCAAACACTCACAGGGGTTGTTTTTCAAAGCTCAATGAAATAAGTACAAAAGAATGAGAGCTTAAAGGGTTAAGAATAAACCATATATTGTGGATAGGAAATAATTTACTAATCACTGGGGTCCGACTGCTGGGAATCCCAAGCCTAATGGTTTTGAAATCCATACATACAGATTATGCTGTGGGATCAGCATAATCTGTATGTATGGATTTCAAAACCATTAGGCTTCACTTATTATGACTCTGTTTAAAGGGGTATTCCCATTTCCAATATCTTATCCCAATACTGTCACAAGGTTTGTAATGACACTACAGGGACCCCTAGGCTGGCCCTCATCAGACTTGAGACCCTGCACTATCCCTTATCTCGGAGATAGGCGTGATGGTAACCAGGTCCGAGCCTTTGCTTCAAACTGAAGTAGTGCGCATGACCGAAGTCCTGGGTCATGCGTACTGAGCCGAAATACAGTGTCGGGCGGCAATGGCAGCGGAGAGGTGAGTGAGATCTCCTCTGATGCTGCATATTCATTAGCATGAAAGCACACTCACAGAGGCATACTAACTTCCTAATGGGGCCGACTAGCCAGGGAAATTAACGCCCAGGGAACTAACTAGTCCCCTCGCTCATTAGCATACGATAAAAGATCTTTAGAAATACTTTTTCTAAAGATCTCTTTATCTATGCTAGTGTATACAGGGACAGTTAATCAGGGATTAGCAATATACACCCAGAACTGCTCGTGGTACTGAGTGCATACTGCACCTGACAGGTTCCCTTTAAACTGACCTGGCATTGTTTTGTTACATGCAGTGTTGCATTTCCCCGACAACAAAAATAAAGCATTAAGGGTAAAAAATATGTGAAGATTTTTCATTTCAATTCTGCAATCAGATTTTTACCCCCCAATTGTCCTGGATACAGTGGGACTGTTCCAATTTGAGAACTCAGTCCCAATTTCCCCAGCAGTCAGGGGTTTAGACCCAACTTCCTCTATAGCTCCTCCTGGGGGACATCTTGGCATTTCCCTGAATAAACAAGTTTCATCTTCACCCAAACCTTGCACTCACAACCTTCATTTCTTCAGGCAGCAGCTCTAGCAATGAGCCATAGCCCACACTGAGGAAGAAAGGAAAATTTGGTAATCTTCAGCTGTAATGCAGGCAGTGAACTCAGATTATAAAGGTACATAGTGTAGAGATACATCTGTACATAGCAGTGTATTTTTATGTACCTGTGTTCTAGAGGTGAAGAAAAAAGTCAAAGTTTTTATTCCTATAATATTACTAATACTAATGAGAAACCATTACAAAAGTGTTTTTTTTTCTCTCTCCAGGACTTAAACCAACAACCCTAAATATTGTCGTTAGGAGCTAAAGTAGAGAGCTACAGGCTCTGCTGATGTCAGAGGGAGAATTTTGCATACTTGAAGCTGTAGTGCAGGCTCTGATTCCATAGGCAAATAATACTGTATACAGCAGTATATTTCTATGTCCCTGTATTCTAGAGGGAAAATAAAAAAATACTTTGTTTCCTTCATAAAAAACAACTAAAAAATAATAAAATTAAAACAATTACAATAATGTAATCTTAAATGTGCTTTGTAAAAAAATAAAACATCACAAGTCAACAAATAACATGGACATGTTTGGTGTCCCTGTCATCATATCAACCGGTACAACACAGAGATCAGATTATTTATGGTGCTTGGTAATATTTCCTAAAAACATGGTATGATTTATTATTTTTCTTTATCACGTCAATAAAAAAGGTAATACAATGTAATGCTGAATTTCACATGTTGCGTTTTTTTCTACTGCTCTTTTTCTGCACATATTTCCAGGTGTCTGAACCATACAACGCAATAGCAATCTTCTCTCATTATTGTTGGTTGGCTGTGTTTTCTTATGCGTTTTCCCCCTTGTTTGATGTGTTCTTGGTGCAGATGTGAATCCAGGTTTTTAATGTTTTGTTTTAATAATACAGAAAAGGTTTCATTCTGTGTTTAAAAATGCAACAGTGTTTTGTTTTTGTTTTACTTGGCTTTTTTTAGGCTACACATATAAACCTATAAGGAAATAAAAGCACCAAAACTGCACAGTACAAAAGGGGCTGAAGATTTAATGAAATCACATCCACTTTGCTTGTACATTTAAGCTGTGTTCAAAAGTAAATGCTGCTCACAGCAGGCAGTCGCTCACTGTGAATTCAGATGTAGCAGTGCTGGAAGTGTCATGGGACCTTGTGTGGATTATGTCAGACCTGCAGGGGTGTTTTGGGTGTTAATAAAGTGGTGAAAGAGGGTGTTCCTTTGTCTTTTATGTTAAATAAAGGATTTTTTCGGTGTTTGTGTTTATTTACTTTCAGTTACAGTTTAGTAATGGGGGTCTCATAGATGTCTCCCATTACTAATCTAGGGCTTAGTAGCAGCTGTGCGCTGCCATTAACCCCTTATTACCCCGATTGCCATCGCACCAGGCCATCGGGAAGAGCCGGGTAAAGGACTAAATCTAATGGATGTGACAATCCCAGGCTGCTGCAGGCTGCTATTTTTAGTCTGGGAGGGCTCAATAACCATGGGCCTTCCCAGCCTGAGAATACCAGCCTCCATAGTATCATAGTATGTATCAAAATTGGAGGGAACCGCACGCTGGTTTTTAAAATTATTTATTTAAATAATTAAAAAAAAAAACGCATGCGGATCCTCTTATTTTTTATACACAGTCAAGATAAGCGCATGGCTTGGGAGTGCAGCCTGTAGCCACAAGCTTTATCTGTGCTGAGTATCATAATATGGGGGACCATATGACAATTTTTAAATTTATTTATTTATTTTTCCTATATGATATAGATGCACATAGTGTCTGTGATTGGAAGAAGTCCACTGACATTCTGACACGGGGTGGGGGCGCATCTGACTGCAACCAATCACAGATGCAGTGGACAGGCAAAGCAGTGGATATTTGTGAAGGTAAATGAGTGACCCCGGAAGTAAATGAGCAGCCTTGAAGCAGTTACAGCCGTGTCAGAGCCTTGGTAAGTATGAAGCGCTTTCCCCTATCTCATCTACTTACATTTTCTGGTCCCCATAAACTTATATAGAGACCAGCATCCGGCCAGATAACCGGGATCCATCCTGGGCCAGAATCGGGTTTTTTTTTAACCAGGTTAGACCCGCCAGGCTCGGTTATCTTTGAGTCCACCCATCACTATTCGGAACGTATCTTCTATGAATATATGAAGAAACTGAGAAGGTTCAAAGCACACCTGACCTGTATCAGGCTCTGGATGTATGATCTCAGCAAGGTGTTTTTGACCCTGAAATGCTTTGACAAAAAACATGCTTTTATAGGCTCCAGGGCATGAGCTGGATGGGAGATTAAGTCAGTAGGAGGGAAGGAGCCGCAGGAGACTGCCTGTCCGATTAGCCTCACATACAGCTTAATCTGCAGCTGGTTGTTACAGTATATTTTTTTCTGAAATGCCACATCATTTTAAAAACAAAAATACCTGTCTGAAATTGTACAGCCATGCCTGATAAATGCTGGCCATGGCTCGGGTATAGTATATCAGCTGTCAGGTTCCATTTAATCTTTCTGAATTGTCAAATAATGGGTTGTGATGCTAGAAGATTCTGGAACTGACAGACCAGGTATGCAGTTTAGCATAGAAAATAATTTTATTCTTCAAAAATATTGATATGGCACCAGGGAGTCTAACTTGTAGATCTTTCAAAAATGCTAAGAACAGTGAACCTTGACCCTGGAAAATAAAACAAACATCTAAAGGGAATCTGTCATCAGGTTTTCTCAACCTACTCCAAGAGCAGCATAATGTAGGGACAGAGATCTTGATTCCAGCTGTGTGTCACTTACTGGGCTGCTTAGTGTAGTTTTGATAAATTCACTGTTTAATCAGCAGGAGATTATCATTAGAGGACTACTTGGCATGCTGCCAGGTAGTCCAGTATATTCATGAGCTCTGTATAACCCCTCTCCCACCACTCATTGCCAGCCTTCTGTGTACCCTTTATATAAGACCTGGGCAAGGGGTGGCCCGCGGGCCGGATGCGGCCCGCCTACTGTCTGGGACCGGCCCACTGTCTGAGACCGGCCCGCCGTCTTGCTGAGAGTTGGAGGCGTGGCCTGATCTATGCCTCAGCCTTGCTCTCACTGCCGGGAGCTATGTATCCCGCAGTGCAGTAATAAACAGCTGCCACGCCCCCACTCTGCCGGTCATGCCCCCTCTGGATGCTGATCACACTCTCTGGATGCCTTCTACGGCATCTATGCTGCTAGCCACGCCCCTTTTTGATGTCCACGCCCCCTCAATGCTGGACACACACACTCCTCGGATGCCTCCCTTGTCCCCTCCTCCTGCTCTGTCGATGATGGCCACGCCCCTGTTGCCTGCCCCTTCTACCCTAGGATCCTCACGTGACCGGCTCATCTCCACAGCGGCTGCTTCAAAAACGTCTGTTCTACAAACTGAGGTAAGTGCACCAGTAGCAGCAGGGATAGTGCAAAGTGGCTGCAGGAGGGAGAGCAGGGGAGCAGCACTTGTGTCTTCTCAGGTCCCCCCCTGTGCCTGTGTAACGGGGTGTCAGGGGCGCCTCGGGGATTGTAGTCGTGGCCCCTTCTGTTAGGCTTACCCCTGGTGCCGCCGTCACTTTTGGGACAGGAGATGACTTGGTGGGGCAGAGTGTGGTGGTGCAGACGCCGTCGTCAGTTGTACAGAGACTCTGCAGACATGGATCAATTGAACCAGCAGGCATTTTTATTACGCGCTTTTTCTTCACAGAGGCACAACACTTCAGGTGACTTCACACTTTTTGGCTGAGGGGGAAAACCTGTCCCAACGTCTCCTCCAGTGGGGATGTGCCCGGCTAATCTACTTCACCTGGCTCCCACTACGGCTACCCACAGACCGGACCCACACCGGTACTGCTTCGCACTTGAGGTTCCGCTTTCTCCTCTTCTCTCCGGCTTTCCTATTCACCCAGCTCCCACACTCTGCCCCTTCTCTGCTTCTTCTCTCCCGTCCCGGACACAACTGCCAACTGGTTCTAATTTTTCCCTTTTTAACTCTCCTTCTCCCTCCCCTTTCTGCTGCCGGCTCCTCCTTTCCTCTGCCCTGTTTCTGTGGAGACAGCCGTCCCACCCGGCCACTAGGGGAACCCCTAAAAACAGTGCATATGAATATAAAACATTTTTATTAAACAACATTAACATTAACATTCCGGGGAAACTGTACCTCTTTGTAAGGGGTCTGCCCACCCCTTACATACCTCCCCTCTTTAAGCCTAAGCCTCCCGGCAAGGCACAAACCTAAAAACACATTCATGTAATAAAACTATAACCATGTCCACCTTAGGGCACACGCAAGGGGCGCACCAGTCCGGCGCCCAGAGTCCCTCCTGGGAGCTCCCGGTCTTAGTAGTAGTGTGCCCGGAGGCCTTCAGTAAGCTCTCCCGGTCTTTGTAGATTTTCTGCCCGGAGGCTTTTGCAGCACTCCCGGTCTTAGACGGCAGGAACACAAAAGAGCAAAGTTTCCTCTAACCACACGGATGGAGCCCCTGCCTCAGTCCAGCGTCAGGCTCCCTCCGGGCTCAGTAGCTTGAACACATTACAAACAGCAGAACTTCTCCGGCTCTGAACAATGCCGGTCTTTAACATAAACAGGTCCACTATCTTCCGGTCTTACAGTTCACTCAGGGTGATAAGCCCGTTGCCATTCAGCCCGTTGAGCCTTCACGTAGTCAGACAAGGACTGGCCAGGCAACCAGCGCAGCCTCCGGAAGGGTTCATAGTTAACATTTTGCTCCGGTGTCTCGGTCTCCGGTCTTGTCTCCTCAACCCCCGACGGGGGTGATGGGGTCGCTGCACGGGACGGCTGGGGACTGCCCATGACAATCACCGGGTGAGTAACCAGGCTCTGTTGAATAGCCAGTACCGCCGGGGTCCCCTTTTCTGGGTCAGCGCTCGGTCCGGGCATGACTTCCGGGGCTACGGCCAGTGTACTTCTCGGGTGGGAGATCTCAGCTAGTACCGGTCTTTGCTGTGCACGCCGCCGGTATTGGCATTCCTCCCACTCGATTTCTTGCTGCCATTGGGCAGCCTCTTGGGTAGTGGGCATCCGTGTCACTCCTACCACGAATAGGCCCCTGCATCCCACCTCTCTCATGAACCGCACCTTCTCTCCCGGGTATAAAGTATGCAGGCGTTGCGGTAGGCCTTCAGTGTTCAGGTTCACCCGGTTATAAAAGTAATGGTCACCGGTCTCTTCATCCTCGATGAAACCATAACCCTCTTTCTGGTTGAACTTTACCACAGTTCCAACGGTACACTGTCGCTCGAATTCATCACTTCGGGGACCGGCCATCATTTCACGGGCCACGGTCTCAGCCAGCAACCTCTCCTGTACCGGGTCGGGTTCTGGTGATGGGGACTTCCGCCGAATCTGGGACGACGGCTGCACTGGATCCCAGAAGAAACCGCACTCGTCCTTTTCTAGCTCCCGGGCGTATGATTCTTCCGGGGCCGGAACTGTTACGTTGGTTGAAAATCCCACCTCGACTGGCAGGGGTATCTCTGGGCACGGGTATGGAGTTCCCAGGAGTCTGTTTCCCGACGGCAGCTGTGCGGTGTAAGTCGCTCGGACCTCGGTCGTGGTCTCTCCGGTCGCGGCGTCCCAGGTTGTAACCCAGGTAACTTTCGTGGGCCGCTCCGGTCCTCCGGGTACAGCCGGTAGGTTGAGAGGAGGTCCTTCCGCAGCTGCAGCCTGCTTCGGGCGTCCCCTGCCCAGATTAGTTGCTGCTAGCGCGGCCACCACATCTTGCTGCTTTCCTGCGGTCTCCATCTTATTTGCAGTCAGCGTCTCTGGTAATGGCGGCGGGGTCAGTGGAGATGCTGGAGGAAGTGGAGGCGGGCCTACTTTTCCCGCTCTTGGGTATACTCCACCCCCAGTCTCCCACATCAGATCGACCCCTCCGCAGCGGTTCTTCTTTTTTCCTGGAACACCGCCCACTTCACATGTCTTCTTCAGCATCCTGGGGCCAGCACCTCCCCTCTTTGGGCGGAGTACTCCGTACTTCTTTTTCTTCACCGGCCAGCCCCAGGCTCTTCTTTTGGCGCCAATTCTTCGCGCGCCCACTGTGTCCATGAAGACGGCGGCCATCTTGCCGCCATCTTGTGCCCGGTCCAACGCCTTAGGCACTACTGCTTCTTCCCACCATGGGATCGGGACCCTTTGCCAATAATCCGGATCCTGTGCCCTAGGCACCACTTGGTCTCCATCTTCTTGGATCGGGACCCCTTGCATATGATCCGCATCCTGCCGACTACGCCACATGTAACGGGGTGTCAGGGGCGCCTCGGGGATTGTAGTCGTGGCCCCTTCTGTTAGGCTTACCCCTGGTGCCGCCGTCACTTTTGGGACAGGAGATGACTTGGTGGGGCAGAGTGTGGTGGTGCAGACGCCGTCGTCAGTTGTACAGAGACTCTGCAGACATGGATCAATTGAACCAGCAGGCATTTTTATTACGCGCTTTTTCTTCACAGAGGTACAACACTTCAGGTGACTTCACACTTTTTGGCTGAGGGGGAAAACCTGTCCCAACGTCTCCTCCAGTGGGGATGTGCCCGGCTAATCTACTTCACCTGGCTCCCACTACGGCTACCCACAGACCGGACCCACACCGGTACTGCTTCGCACTTGAGGTTCCGCTTTCTCCTCTTCTCTCCGGCTTTCCTATTCACCCAGCTCCCACACTCTGCCCCTTCTCTGCTTCTTCTCTCCCGTCCCGGACACAACTGCCAACTGGTTCTAATTTTTCCCTTTTTAACTCTCCTTCTCCCTCCCCTTTCTGCTGCCGGCTCCTCCTTTCCTCTGCCCTGTTTCTGTGGAGACAGCCGTCCCACCCGGCCACTAGGGGAACCCCTAAAAACAGTGCATATGAATATAAAACATTTTTATTAAACATTAACATTAACATTCCGGGGAAACTGTACCTCTTTGTAAGGGGTCTGCCCACCCCTTACACCTGCATTAGAGGAAGCAGACACACATGGGGCTCAGAAAAAGCAGCCAGATGAGCCCTCAGGCTCTGCTGCTGCTGTGCTGCCAGTCTGTGCCCTCAACACCCCCAGTGCCAGTATGCATGCCCCACTGGCCACCACTGTGAGTATGCATGCCTCACTAGCCACCACTGTGAGTATGCATGCCCCACTAGCCACCACTGTGAGTATACATGCCCCACTGGCGACCACTCTCAGTATGTATGCCCCACTAGCCACCACTGTCAGTATGTATGCCCCACTAGCCACCACTGTCAGTATGCATGCCCCACTAGCCACCACTGTGACTATGCATGCCCCACTAGCCACCACTGTCAGTATGCATGCTCCACTGGCCACCACTGTTAGTATGTCTGCTCCACTGGCCACCATGGCCAGTTTGTATGCTCCACAGGCCACCATGGCCAGTTTGTATGCTCCACAGGCCACCAGGGCCAGTATGTATGCTCCACAGGTCCCAGTAATGTGTATGCCCCCTACTGACCCCAGTAATGTCTATGCCCCCCACTGACCCCAGTAATGTCTATGCCCCCCACTGATCCCAGTAATGTGTATGCCCCCCACATTTTCATTGAATCTTATTATTGTTTAAGTTACTGTTTGTTTATGAAGTGATAGTATATATACTATATACAGTATTGGGTAGAACTGAGTTAATTATATAAGTCCAGCCCTCTAAAACCATCCCAATTTCTCACGCGGCCCCATGGGAAAATGAATTGCCCACCCCTGCTTTATATGGACAAAAAGCTGCCAATTATTGTTATTGGCGGGGATATAGAGCTCCACATTCAAAGAACTGCTAGATTAGCAGCAAAGAAAAGATTGATTTTATCAAAATGACATCAAACAGCTCAGTAAGTTACACATCGCTGGAATCAGGGTCTCTGTCTCTACATTATGTTGCTCTCACCAAAAACCTGGTGACAGATTCCCTTTAAAGTACACTCCACAACATTGAACTTGCACCGCCAAAACAGAAAAGTTATGGAATATCATAGGACTGATAGACATGTTACTGACATGCAAATGATAAGAAAATAGCAAAAAATATGTAAAAACATCTCGATCACAGTATGTGCTTGAAAAAATATTTTGAAAAAAGTAAATCTAAATTAAGGTAGGGCACCCTAGATAACAAGTAAATAAACATCTACATTTCACCTGTTAAGCCTAATAAAATGCATCAACTAACTTTTTTCATTTATATTTGTCATTTTTTTTATAATATAGTTGTAGATAATTTTGCTGATTTTATTCCATAGGCTTCACACTGGTCAAAGACAAAAAATACAAGAGTGACATCTAGAGGAAAGAAGAAGATACCACACTTTTACCTTTATATTTTACATATCTTAGCAAGTTATTATCACTTATCCAGAAGATAGGTGACAATTGTTAATTGCTGGAGCTCTGACTGCTGGGATGAATGGCGCAATAACCAACCTATGCACAATGCCACTCCATTCGCTATGGGACTGACAGACATAGCTGAGGCTCCACTCAAAGTCTATGGGGTGGCTGGACATGGCTGAGTACAATTACGTAGTTACATAGATTGAAAAAAGAACTAAAGCCTGCTTTACACCATACGATCCAGCATACGATATCGTATGCGATTTGCAACGCCCCCATCGTAAATGTGGCACGTTCAATTTGTTGAACGTGCCGCACAAACGATTAACCCCCGTCACACTTACTTACCCGTCCATACGACCTCGATGTGGGCGGCGAACATCCACTTCCTGGAGTGGGAGGGACGTTCGGCGTCACTGCGACGTCACGCGATAGCCGGCCAATAGAAGTGGAGGGGCGGAGCTGAGCAGGACGTAAACATCCCGCCCACCTCCTTCCTTCCGCATTACCGGCCGGGAGCCGCAGGACGTAGGTAAGATCTGTTCATCGTTCCCGGGGTGTCACACACTGCGATGTGTGCTACCCCGAATACGATGAACAATCTGACGTGCAATTCTAGACAAAGGTACGATGTGTAGGCGATGAACGTTTTAACGTTCAATCGCAATCGCACGTACCTGTCACACACTGCAATGTAACTTACGATGCCGGATGTGCGTCACTTACGACGTGACCCCGCCGACACATCGTAAGATACATTGCAGCGTGTAAAGTGGGCTTAAGGGCGGCTTTGCACACTACGACATCGCAGGTGCGATTTCGGTGGGGTCAAATCGAAAGTGACGCACATCCGGCGTCACTTGCGATGTCGTAGTGTGTAAATCCTAGATGATACGATGAACGAGCGCAAAAGCGGCGTTATCGTATCATCGGTGCAGGCTCCGACATTTCCATAATGCCGGTGCCGCGACAGGTACGATGTAGTTCCTTGTTCCTGCGGCAGCAGACATCACTGTGTGTGAAGCCGCAGGAACGAGGAACATCTCCTTAGCTGCTGCCAGCGGCTATACGGAAGGAAGGAGGTGGGCGGGATGTTTACATCCTGCTCATCTCCGCCCCTCCGCCGCCATTGGCCGCCTGCCGTGTGACGTCACTGTGACGCCGCACGACCCGCCCCCTTAGGAAGGAGGCAGGTCGCCGGCCAGAGCGACGGTCGCAGGGCAGGTGAGTGCATGTGAAGCTGGCGTAGCGATAATTATCGCTACGCCAGCTATCACAAGATATCGTACCTGCGACAGGGGCGGGGACTATCACGCGCGACATCGCAGCATCGGCTTGCGATGTTGCAACGTGCAAAGCCTGCCTAAGTCCTTCAAGTTCAACCTTCCTCCACCAATTATGCATTTTTGACAATATATTATCTACAATCGACAATGTTGTGTGTACTAAAGAAATTATCCAACCCTTTTTTAAAAGTTGTTATAGTGTCTGCCATTACTACCTTTATTACATTTACTGCCATTAGACACAGTCTGACTACTCTAAAGGGGGCTTTACACACTACGATATCGTTAATGTTTTATCGTCGTGGTCACGTTGTTTGTGACGCACATCCGGCGTCATTAACGATATCGCAGCGTGTGACACTTATGTGCGACCTAAAACGATCGCAAAAGCGTCCAAAATCGTTTGCTGCGGAAAAGTCGTCCTAAAACAAAAAAATCGTTTACCTCTCATTAGCGATGTTGTTCCTCGTTCCTGCGGCAGCACACATCGCTGTGTGTGACACCGCAGGAGCAAGAAACATCTCCTTACCTGCCTCCACCGCCAATGTGGAAGGAAGGAGGTGGGCGGGATGTTACGTTCCGCTCATCTCTGCCCCTCCGCTTCTATTGGACGCCTACCGTGTGACGTCGCTGTGACGCCAAACGACCAGCCCCCTGAGAAAGAAGGCGGATCGCCGGCCAGAGTGACGTCGCAGAGCAGGTAAGCCTTGTGACGGGGGAGCACGATTTTGTGCGCGATGGGCAGCGATATGCCCGTGTCGCACAAACGATGGAGGTGGGTACGCATGCTAGCGATATCGGTACCAATATCGCTAGCATGTAAAGCCCCCTTTAGGCTGTGTCCACACTTTGCGTTTCCACCTGCATTTTACCTGCTTTTTAGTAGTGTTTTGAACTGCAGCGTTTTCATGCCAAAATGCATGCTTTTTGATTTTCAAGCAAAGTCTATGGAAAATGTGGATTTCTTGTGCGCACTTTGCACTTCTAAACGCTGCGTTTAATTTGCTTAATTATGGGCAAAAACTCAGCGTTCACAGAAGCAGCAGCATGTCAATTGTTTTTGCCATTTGGGCTGCGTTCTGATAACATTGAAGTCAATAACCAGTTGTATAAAGCAAGCAACATCAAAATTCCAGCGTTTTACATACTTTTTAGCTGCAGAAAGCATGCGTTTATGACATCAAAATAATGGAATGATATGTCCCTTTACACACACATAGTCCGACAATTAAAATATTGAAAAATATAAAATTATTGTTATTTTAGCGATAAATAGTATAAAACCGCTATAATTATATTAAATATAACTATTTTCGTTAAGATTTAATTAATTATATTTGTTTTCCTTTTTTTTCCCTTTTTTAATAGTGTTTGACTGTTTAAAATTTATTTAGCAGTGTCTTTATATTCAAAATGCATCTGTCTTTAAGCAATAGAAAAGCATGTAAAAAGCGCTTAAAACACGGCTAAAACGTGGTAAAAACGCATGAGTATTTATCACGTTTCTGTGTCAAAAGCAACTTTGGCAAAAGCAATTTCTGCCAGAGGATGCATTTAGAACTGCAACTACGACGACACAAAGTGTGGACATAGCCTTACTATAATGGCTCGGTTCCACTTGCGTCTTGCACATGCAAGTGCAATCTGATAAAACATCGGATTGCTCTAACTCTTGCGCAAAACAATGGGGCAGTGTCCATCTGTGATTGATTTCTCATGCCATATCAGCATGAGAAAAGAATTGCAGCATGGTGCATTTAGCAGAGAGTCTACGGCTGCTTGTGAAACATTGCACTGCACTCACATGTCATCCGACCGCAATGCGATGTATGTGACGCCCTGGCAAAACCAGGTAGCCACAGATAGGCCCCTGCATAACACCTTCCCTCACCTAGGTGACACACAGCCGACTTGAAACCCTAGTCACCCCCCCTTAGGGAATGATAGGCATACCAATGGGCTTGATAAGGCGGTTGGACACACCCACCCCGGGGTCTAGACAGCCCGGGGCGGGAAAACAAGCAGAAAGAGTTTGTAGTTCAAGTTGAGAGAAGTGTGGGCTGGAGCTAGGTGTAGCTCCAGCAGAGAAAGTTCAAGTTGAACGGTGCCAGGGTCGGAGCCCTGGTGCCTTTGGCTAGGTGGCAGACTGTGGTCTCCATGAGCAGGAGACGGGAAGACGGCTCGGCAGATCCGAGGTGGACTGGGACAGGGTTGTAGCCCTCCGGTACCGACACGGAGAACTGACCCGGAAACCGTAGCACAGAGGGGGTACTCGGACCCTGAAGCCAAGACTAAAACCAGCGGCCTAGCTAATTAACCGATTGAGGGCAGGATTATAGGTCCTGTCCCACCCAAAGTCCCTAAAAAAAGACAGTAGCCCACCGATAGGGATAAGGCCACCGCCAGGGCCCATAGATCCCACGGGCCAGCGTCTGCGGGACCAGCTCCTTAGGCCACAGCCAGCCGGGAGCGGACTCCTGAGTGCCAGACCACCATACACAAAACAAGTGCAGAGGAAAAGGACAGTGACCACCAGCCCGGGTGGGGGACCTGAATGCAACCGGTCGCGGCGGCCGGCCACCAGCACCTTGGTTTACCAAAAGCCTTGTGTGATTCCTTTACTGTGAGTAACCAAACATCCCCCTACTTGCTCGGGTGCACCGGCCCTTGCCGTCGCCATACCCTGCACAAAGACACTGGGCCCCGGGGCAACCATCCCTACCCATGGAGGGGTTAACATCCAGCTGCCACTACATCTCCCCCGGGTGCCCCACAACAGCAGCGGTGGTGTCCCACCTCACCACACACCGTGGGTGGCGTCACGAACTTAATATGGCCTAGCCCGTACATAAACGTCTCCCCTTTTTATTTGGCATGTCCGCGGCTGCGTTCGGTGGCTGCTGGCACGGGGGCGGCCCAATGTACGCAGAGACAGGCATCGGAGGTGATGAGGATAAAGTGCTCCCCTTTCTTACCCGCAGATGTGATTCAATCGCAAAGATTGGATCACAGTCGCATGACTCTCCGCTGATGCTCACAGCAGAGGGTCATTAGCATATTGCTTCTGATGCTCTTGCATCGGAAGCTGTGTGCAAGTAGAACCGAGGTCTAAAGAACCCTTTCTAACCAACAATGGGTTTCTATAGTGCAATTCTGGATTTTGGTAATGCAGCTGATGTGATTTATCGGGACTTTGCAAAAGCATTTAATACTGTACCACATAACAGCCTTATACTGAAATTTCAGAATCAAGGACTAGGGGAAACAATCTGCAGATGGGTAAGGAATTGGCTAAAATACAGGTAGCAAAGAGTAGTCATAAATGGTACATTCTCTAATTGGGCTATAGTCAGCAGTGGGGTGCCGCAGGGATCTGTGCTAGGACCGAGGCTTTTTAATCTCTTTATTAAGGACCTTGTGGATGGGATTAAAGGCCCTGTCACACACAGAGATAAATCTGCGAAAGATCTGTGGTTGCAGTGAAATTGTGGACAATCAGTTCCAGGTTTGTGGCTGTGTACAAATGGAACAATATGTCCATGATTTCACTGCAACCACAGATCTGCCAAAGATTTATCTCTGTGTGTGACAGGGCCTTAAGAGTAAAGTGTCAGTCCTTGCTGAAAACACCAAACTATGTAGGATATTAAAAACTAAACTTGATAGCACAATATTACAGAATGATCATGATAAGATGTCTGAATGGGAAAACTCTTTTCAAATTTGGATTAACGTTGATAAATGTAAAGTAATGCACCTAGGACAGAGTAAAGGGTGCTTTACACGCTGCGACATCGCTAGCGATAGCTCGCGATGTCGAGCGCGATAGCACCCGTCCCCATCGTTTGTGCGACATTTGGTGATCACTGCCGTAGCGAACATTATCGCTACGGCAGCGTCACACCCACATACCTTTTCAGCGACATCGCTGTGACTGCCGAACAATCCCTCCTTCAAGGGGGAGGTGCGTTCGGCATCATAGCGACGTCACTATGGCGTCACTAAGCGGCTGCCCAATATCAGAGGAGGGGCGGAGATGAGTGGCCGGAACATGCCGCCCACCTCCTTCCTTCCTCATTGCCGGTGGACGCAGGTAAGGAGATGTTCGTCATTCCTGCGGTGTCACACATAGCGATTTGTGACACCGCAGGAACGACGAACAACCAGCGGTATGCACCACCAACGATATTATGAAAAGGAGCGACGTGTCAACGATCAACGATTTTTGACGTTTTTGCGATCGTTGATCGTCGCTCCTTGGTGTCACACACTGCGATGTCGCTAATGGCGCTGGATGTGCGTCACTAACGACGTGACCCCGACGATATATCGTTACCGATGTCGCAGCGTGTAAAGTACCCTTAATCCCATTGATGCATATAGTATGTTAACTGGAAGTAAACTCGGAACTACAGGACAGGTGAAAGAATTGGGTATCCTGGTTACAAGTAAGCTGAGCAGCAGCACTCAATGTCAAGCAGCAGCTGCAAAAGCACACTACACTGTGTGCACAATTATTTTTATTATTATTGATCACTGCTGACCGCGCGCTCACTTCAGCTGCTGCATGGAGCTCGCAGCGGGTAGTAATGTTCTATGGTGCTTGCTATGATCGACAGATGTGGCGGTGCTGGAGGTATCGTGGGACCTCGTGTGGATTGCGTTGGACCTGCGGGGGTGTTATTGGGGTTAAAGAGGGTGCTTTTTTTGTCTTTTGTTTCAGTGAGGGATTTTTGGGGTGTATGTGTTTATTTGCTTCCACGTACAGAATGATTATATGGGGTGTCTTGTGGATGCCTGCTTTGGCTGGTCTGGGGCTTGGTGGCGGCTGTGGGCTGCCATTGACTTCTTGTTGCCTTGATTGCCGCCGCACCGGGGCAATCGGGAGGAGCTGGGTGGGGTGCTGGGACTGTCATATCTAGTGCATGCAGCAGTTCCAGGCGACTGCTGTCCAATATTTTTAGGCTGGTGAGAGCCTAATAACCATAGACCTCCCTAGTCTGAGAATACCAGCCCCAACTGTGCGGCTTTATATTGGCTGGGTATCAAAATTAGGGGAACCGCACGCCATTTTTTTAAATTATTTTGCTATACGATATAGACCCATCCACCAGCGTCTGTGATTGGTTGCAGTCAGACAGCTGTCACTCAACGTGGGGGTGGGGCTGATTGCATCCAATTACAGACGCTGGGGGCCGGAAGAAGCAGTGAATATGTATGAGCCTAATGAGCAGGGGCAGTGAATATGTATGAGCCTAATTTAGCAGAAGCAGGGAATATGTATGAGCCTAATGAGCGGCCTAGGAAGAAGAAAGAACGGCAGCAGGAGTAGTGTGACAGCCACGCAGCCCCGGTGATCGGTAAGTATGAAGTGCTTGGAGAGAGAGAGAATGAATTTATCCTGGAACAATGTGGGTGACCTGTGTTTTGTGTGACAAATACGCAAGTAAAACACATGCAAAACGCACAAATTTGGCAGCATGCATTTTTCCTTGTGTTTTTCATCCCCTCATTGATTTCAATGGGTAACAGAACATGAGAAAAATGCAAAAAGCATGAACATGATGCTTCTTTTTTGTCAAAAGGTTTTGACAAATAAACTGCAGACAAAAAAACTGCAACGTGCGTACAGCAAATCTGAATTCTCATAGACTTTGCTGGGAAGTCAAAAGTCAGAATTTGCTGACAAAAAACTGCACCAAAAAACGTGGCACAAAACCCCGCAGCTTTCGCATATAGCCTTAATTTAGCCTGTATATTGACTAAGTGCTCAGTACATTTTCTACATATGAGCATTGCCTGTGCATAATGAATGACCATTATTATATGAAGAACGGCTAAAAGAACTAAGGATGATTAGTTTGAAAAAGAGAAGGCTGAGAGGAGACTTAATAGCGGTCTACAAATATCTGAAAGGTGGTCACAGTGCAGAGGGAACAACCCTATTCTCATTAGCACAAGGAAGTACAAGAAATAATGGAATGAAGCTTAAAGGATGGAGATTTAGATTAGGCATTAGAAAAAACTTTCTGACACTGAGGGCAGTCAGGGAGTGGAACAGGTGGCCACGGGTGGTAGTGAGATCTTCATCAATGGAAATCTTCAAGCGGAAACTGAATAACATATCGCTGGGATGATTTAGGAAAGCCAGCACTCGCAGGGGGTTGGACCGGGGTTGGACCCGATGGCCCTTGAGGTCCCTTCCAACTCTACCATTCTATGATTCTATGAACTATGGTTCAACATTTACTTTTCCAGACTTTTGTTAACCGTGTCCCAACTGTCTTCAGAAGAGTTCCTGCCATCAATTTCGAAAATGAATTAATTTTGTCATATGAAGTGGAAAAATGTCTGACTTTCAACGTCTAAGAGATTTCAAAATCATTGTATCCTTACTTTTTTCCATTTGTCACAGCATTCAAATGTTTTTGGAATTAGTGCTTTATGATAAACCCATTAGTGATACAACATGGCTGACATCAGTTACAATTTGCTGCTCTCACTTGTGCAATGCCAATAGTTTATGCAGTTTGCACACGATTATGGGAAATACAAACTGGTCAGATTGGCCTCTGCCTCCCTTTTTCCCAGGACATTTCTCTTTGACTTTGATATTTTTGTGTGTTTCCTGTCTTTCCTGTAAAAGGTACAGCAGTCTGGTCACAAGGGAACCTTAATGCCGACACCAGTTGTTGTGCCTGAAGACTATTGTTTCCTCCGTCTTTTCTCACCCTCCTGTAAAAATCCATTTCCCTTTTTCTTATGAATGATGGGAATATGTGAGTTCTAAAATATCTTCTATTAGTGACAAGTTCTAGAATACAGTCAGGGCCAGAAATATTTGGACAGTGACACAAGTTTTGTTATTTTAGCTGTTTACAAAAACATGTTCAAAAATACAATTATATATATAATATGGGCTGAAAGTGCACACTCCCAGCTGCAATATGAGAGTTTTCACATCCAAATCGGAGAAAGGGTTTAGGAATCATAGCTCTGTAATGCATAGCCTCCTCTTATTCAAGGGACCAAAAGTAATTGGACAAGGGACTCTAAGGGCTGCAATTAACTCTGAAGGCGTCTCCCTCATTAACCTGTAATCAATGAAGTAGTTAAAAGGTCTGGGGTTGATTACAGGTGTGTGGTTTTGCATTTGGAAGCTGTTGCTGTGACCAGACAACATGCGGTCTAAGGAACTCTCAATTGAGGTGAAGCAGAACATCCTGAGGCTGAAAAAAAAGAAAAAATCCATCAGAGAGATAGCAGACATGCTTGGGGTAGCAAAATCAACAGTCGGGTACATTCTGAGAAAAAAGGAATTGACTGGTGAGCTTGGGAACTCAAAAAGGCCTGGGCGTCCACGGATGACAACAGTGGTGGATGATCGCAGCATACTTTCTTTGGTGAAGAAGAACCCGTTCACAACATCAACTGAAGTCCAGAACACTCTCAGTGAAGTAGGTGTATCTGTCTCTAAGTCAACAGTAAAGAGAAGACTCCATGAAAGTAAATACAAAGGGTTCACATCTAGATGCAAACCATTCATCAATTCCAAAAATAGACAGGCCAGAGTTAAATTTGCTGAAAAACACCTCATGAAGCCAGCTCAGTTCTGGAAAAGTATTCTATGGACAGATGAGACAAAGATCAACCTGTACCAGAATGATGGGAAGAAAAAAGTTTGGAGAAGAAAGGGAATGGCACATGATCCAAGGCACACCACATCCTCTGTAAAACATGGTGGAGGCAACGTGATGGCATGGGCATGCATGGCTTTCAATGGCACTGGGTCACTTGTGTTTATTGATGACATAACAGCAGACAAGAGTAGCCGGATGAATTCTGAAGTGTACCGGGATATACTTTCAGCCCAGATTCAGCCAAATGCCGCAAAGTTGATCGGACGGCGCTTCATAGTACAGATGGACAATGACCCCAAGCATACAGCCAAAGCTACCCAGGAGTTCATGAGTGCAAAAAAGTGGAACATTCTGCAATGGCCAAGTCAATCACCAGATTTTAAACCAATTGAGCATGCATTTCACTTGCTCAAATCCAGACTTAAGACGGAAAGACCCACAAACAAGCAAGACCTGAAGGCTGCGGCTGTAAAGGCCTGGCAAAGCATTAAGAAGGAGGAAACCCAGCGTTTGGTGACGTCCATGGGTTCCAGACTTAAGGCAGTGATTGCCTCCAAAGGATTCGCAACAAAATATTGAAAATAAAAATATTTTGTTTGGGTTTGGTTTATTTGTCCAATTACTTTTGACCTCCTAAAATGTGGAGTGTTTGTAAAGAAATGTGTACAATTCCTACAACTTCTATCAGATATTTTTGTTCAAACCTTCAAATTAAACGTTACAATCTGCACTTGAATTCTGTTGTAGAGGTTTCATTTCAAATCCAATGTGGTGGCATGCAGAGCCCAACTCGCGAAAATTGTGTCACTGTCCAAATATTTCTGGACCTAACTGTATGTCTTTATATTGAACACGCTGTAAATCCAATATATCTCTGGATAACCTCCATTGCCATCCATTGTCTGATGACATTGCCAATTTAAATAGGATACATTATTAGATGTTGTACTATTATAGAGGCAAAGTGGAAAACATTTTCTGTTTTACATTTATTACACTAGGGAACAAAAAAATTGGTGCCTGAGATATTTAACCTGTTTTTAGGTCCGTTTTTGCCACTAATTCTGAACCTGCCCTTATTTTTCTTTCATCAGCTGTAATAAATGAGATGTGATATACCCTATGTATATGAGGTGCTGCTGATAAGTCTTTGGCTTTACCCAGAAAGAAATGAGATAGGATGATGAAACTTTACATTTGTTACACATACTCTCCACTGATGTCAACACACTTCTTAAAATTGGTATTCCAAGTTCAGTAATCCAACAAAAAGAAGGATTTCGGTTGTGCCTCAAGCCAGGCATCAGTAGCAGCCATGGCATCAGAAATGGTGTGGAATTTGGTACCCTTGAGGTGTTTCTTCAAGTTTGGAAACAGATGATAGTCGGAGGGAGGTAGATCTGGCGAATAAGGTGGGTGGTCAACCAGCTGGAAGCCCAGCTCTGCCAGTTTTGCCGTGGTCGCTTGTGCAGTGTGAGCGGAGGCATTGTCTTGCAGGAACAAGATTCCTTTAGACAGCTTGCTACGCCTTTTAGCCTTCCGAGCTGCCTTCAATTTGTCCAGAAGTTCAATGTAATACCTTGCATTCCTTGTGAAAGCCTTTGAAGGTAGTCCACTAGCAGCACACCCTCCTTATCCCAGAACACAGACGCCATCACCTTAGTGGCTGATTTTTGTACCTTGAACTTCTTTGGACAAGGAAAACCACTGTGCCTCCACTCTTTTGACTGCTCCTTGCTTTCAGGTTAATACAAATAAATCCAGGTCTCATCCATAGTGACCAGTCAATTCAGGAAGTTCTTATCAGTCCGGAAATGCTGACAAATGGACCGGGAAGTTTTCGCTCACATGCTTCTCTGATCTGTTGTCAAACATTTGAAGACTCACTTTGCAGATAGCCTCCTCATGTCCAAATGTTTATGGATAATGACACAAACACGGTCACAGGAGATCCCCATGATGTCTGCTATTGCTTTAGCTGAAATTCATCGATTCTCCAGTATGAGGTTGTGCACAGCACTGATGATCTCCTGAACAACAACCACTCTTGGTCGTCCAGGACGTTCCTCATCATTGGTGCTGAAGTGGCCCATTTTAAATTTGGCAACCCAGTTCTTAACTTTGATTGATTGATCCTCCAATATCTGCGATATCTCATGATGAAAATCCTTCATGGACTTTCCTTGCAGAAATAGAATTTTATCACTCCTCTGCTCTCAATTGCTGTGAATATCGCATTAGATTCCACCGTTTTGTTTTCCCGCATGCATAGAACACTGTTGCCATAAGCAACAAATACAAAATTTTGAAAACACTTTCGTGTGATGTAACATTCATTACCATAGAAAAAAAAAAATCACAAAGCCAAAGACTTATCAGCAGCCCCTCGTATGCATAGGACTGATTGAACACAAGGACTTATGTTTACTAAACAATATTATTTGTGCCTTCTTGGTTACTAAACCAAATTCATACATGTAGAGTTGTTATTTATGAAGAATTTATATCACAGAATTAGAATTAAATGTGCATAAAAAGTTGTTATACACTGTTCATTTACTGAGATAACTCACACAAACAATGTTTTAAACATTTCTTTGGGTGAGTTGCACCAGTGCAATCCCTTTGAATAGAGCAGCAATAGTTTGCCATCATTTGGGTATCTCAGTGTCCTTGGTAACTTTCTTCTATAGTTCTTAACACTTGGTGGAATGGTTCATTCTACTCTTCACCTAGGTCACCAAGATTTTCTGGGAAATGACCGAAGTGGCTGTGGAGGTAATGCACCTTGATAGTCATTCTACAGCCAAGGTAATGTAAAAAAGATGGAATTCTTTCTACTAGTTCAGTGTAAATATTAGAGTTGAGCACGGTTCGCGGTTCTCCAGTTCGCGGTTCGAGTGATTTTGGGGGCTGTTCTAGATCGAACTAGAACTCGAGCTTTTTGCTAAAAGCTCGATAGTTCTAGATACGTTCGAGAACGGTTCTAGCAGCAAAAAGCAGGGCTTTGTACAGCTACAGTGTGCAGGAGCCATCGCTGGCAGCCTGCCAGAAGCTGGTAACCAAGATAAACATCGGGTATCCAACCAAAGCGCTTTGGTTAGTAACCCGATGTTTATCCTAGTTACGTGCAGGAAGCCCACACTTCCCCGCTCAGCACGCTCCTCCCCCTCCTGCCTGCGGTATGTACACACGTACGTACACACACACACACACACACACACTCTGCACACATGGTCCCGCTCGGCTTACCTGCGGTGATGAAGTCCCGACCTCAGCGCTGTCACTGTCCTCCATGGCCGCCACTTGTCACATCACCTTCTCTCGCTTCCGACCCGAGACTGACTAGCGGTGACGTCACGGGCCTCTCGCGATACTTGGCTGTGAAGGCGGCGGTCATTGAACTCAGTGACAGGTGCTGTCAGAGTGCTGGAGATCAGCGCAGGTAATGTACCTCGCTGACAGCAGCACTTGTCATCCCCTGCAGTGACCTGGGCTGACCCATTGATGTTAGCTCAGGTTACTGCATTGCTCTCCCAGCCAATGGGGAACATCCTGCTCTTCATTGACTGGGACAGTGTGGATCGTCATGGCAACCCCTTGGATTACACCAGACCTGGATTTGTTTTTCTTTCTAATAAATTGGTTAAAGAGGGAATGTTTTGGGGAGTGTTTTTTCAAATAAAAATGTGTTTGTCGTCTATTTTTTTTTATTACTGACTGGGTTGGTGATGTCGGGTATCTCATAGACGCCTGACCTCACCAACCTCAGGGCTTGATGCCAGGTGACATTACACATCTGGTATTAACCCCATATATTACCCCGTTTCCCACCGCACCAGGGCGCGGGATGAGCTGGGGCGAAGCACCAGGATTGGTGCATCTAATGGATGCGCCACTTCTGGGGCGGCTGCGGCCTGCTATTTTTAGGCTGGGGAGAGTTCAATAACCATGGACCTCCCTAGTCTGAGAATATCAGACCCCAGCTGTCTGCTTTACCTTGGCTGGTGATCCAATTTTGGGGGGACCCCTATGTGTTTTTTTTTTTTAATTATTTATTTAATTTAAAATAACAGCGTGGGGTGCCCTCAGTTTTGGATTACCAGCCAAGGTGAGGTTGCCAGCTGTGGTCTGCAGGCTGCAGCTGTCTGCTTTACCCTAGCTGGCTACAAAACTAGGGGGAACCCTACGTAATTTTTTTTTCATTTTTTTGGCTAAATACAAAGCTAAACACTCCTTAGTGCCACATGAAAGGCACCAAAGGGTGCAAAATTACAAAATGCAGGAGAGTAGGACATTATGTGTCTTTCTGCCATTATAATGACAGAAAAGACTGATATGAAGTGTACAAGCACAAGAAAATCACCAGAGCGCTCTACGCTGTGAAAAGTAGTAGAAAATGGCACTGGAGTGAACATGTGACCGCCCATGTAGGATGAAGCTATGGATCCTGGGTAAATTTATGCATTTACCCTCCTTCAGTTTTTTTGCAGTACACAAAAAAAACGGAAGGCACACGGATGACAAACAGGTGACATACGGACCGTCTACGGAACGGAAACGGATGCCACACGGATGCACCCGTGAAAAAAAATGGACTGTTTTTTGCAGACCGCAAAAATGGATTGGTCGTGTTAATGTAGCCTTATTCTGATCTGCCGTTTATAAACAGCAGGCAGAAATAAGTGAATAACGCCCCCCGGCGTCAGAAAATCTCCGGGGTTTCAGGGCTAGCTGAGACCCTGGAGATCATGATTCAGGACGGTTTTTCCGGTCCCCGATCACGTGATCACAGGTATACACCGTACACCGATGATCACGTTATAGTAAATGACAGCGCCGGTAAAAAATTATTTATCTCCCATCTGGCATGAACAAACACTTCTTCTCCACTTCTTCTCCACTTCTTCTCCACTTCTTCTCCACTTTTTCTCCACTTTTTCTCCACTTTTTCTCCATTTTTTCTACATTTTTTCTCCACTTTTTCTCCATTTTTTCTCCACTTTTTCTCCACTTTTTCTACATTTTTTCTCCACTTTTTCTCCACTTTTTCTCCACTTCTCCACTTCTTCTCCACCTTTTCTCCACTTTTTCTCCACTTTTTCTCCACTTTTTCTCCACTTTTTCTCAATTTTTTCTCCACTTTTTCTCCACTTTTTCTACATTTTTTCTCCACTTTTTCTACACTTTTTCTACACTTTTTCTCCACTTTTTCTCCACTTTTTCTCCATTTTTTCTCCACTTTTTCTCCATTTTTTTCTCCACTTTTTCTCCACTTTTTTTACATTTTTTCTCCACTTTTTCTCCACTTCTTCTCCACTTCTTCTTCACTTCTTCTCCACCTTTTTTCCACTTTTTCTCCATTTTTTCTCCATTGTTTCTCCACTTTTTCTCCACTTTTTCTCCACTTTTTCTCCACTTTTTCTCCACTTCTTCTCCACTTCTTCTCCACTTCTTCTCCACTTCTTCTCCACTTTTTCTCCATTTTTTCTCCACTTTTTCTCCACTTTTTCTCCATTTTTTCTCCACTTTTTCTCCACTTTTTCTCCACTTTTTTTACATTTTTTCTCCACTTTTTCTCCACTTCTTCTCCACTTCTTCTCCACTTCTTCTCCACCTTTTCTCCACTTTTTCTCCATCTTTTCTCCACTTTTTCTCCATTTTTTTCTCCACTTTTTCTCCACCTTTTCTCAATTTTTTCTCCACTTTTTCTCCACTTTTCTCCACTTTTTCTCCACTTCTTCTCCACTTTTTCTCCACCTTTTCTCCACTTTTTCTCCATTTTTTCTCCACTTTTTCTCCACTTTTTCTACATTTTTTCTCCACTTTTTCTCAATTTTTTCTCCACTTTTTCTCCACTTTTTCTCCACTTTTTCTCCACTTTTTCTCCACTTCTTCTCCACTTTTTCTCCATTTTTTCTCCACTTTTTCTCCACTTTTTCTTCATTTTTTCTCCACTTTTTCTCCACTTTTTCTCCATTTTTTCTCCACTTTTTCTCCAATTTTTCTCCACTTTTTCTACATTTTTTCTCCACTTTTTCTCCACTTTTTCTCCACTTTTTCTCCACTTCTTCTCCACTTCTTCTCCACTTCTTCTCCACTTTTTCTCCACCTTTTTTCCACTTTTTCTCCATTTTTTCTCCACTTTTTCTCCACTTTTTCTACATTTTTTCTCCACTTTTTCTCCACTTTTTCTCCACTTTTTCTCCACTTTTTCTCCACTTTTTCTCCACTTCTTCTCCACTTTTTCTCCATTTTTTCTCCACTTTTTCTCCACTTTTTCTCCATTTTTTCTCCACTTTTTCTCCACTTTTTCTCCACTTTTTTTACATTTTTTCTCCACTTTTTCTCCACTTCTTCTCCACTTCTTCTCCACTTCTTCTCCACCTTTTCTCCACTTTTTCTCCATCTTTTCTCCACTTTTTCTCCATTTTTTTCTCCCCTTTTTCTCCACCTTTTCTCAATTTTTTCTCCACTTTTTCTCCACTTTTCTCCACTTTTTCTCCACTTCTTCTCCACTTTTTCTCCACCTTTTCTCCACTTTTTCTCCATTTTTTCTCCACTTTTTCTCCACTTTTTCTACATTTTTTCTCCACTTTTTCTCAATTTTTTCTCCACTTTTTCTCCACTTTTTCTCCACTTTTTCTCCACTTCTTCTCCACTTCTTCTCCACTTTTTCTCCATTTTTTCTCCACTTTTTCTCCACTTTTTCTTCATTTTTTCTCCACTTTTTCTCCACTTTTTCTCCATTTTTTCTCCACTTTTTCTCCAATTTTTCTCCACTTTTTCTACATTTTTTCTCCACTTTTTCTCCACTTTTTCTCCACTTTTTCTCCACTTTTTCTCCACTTCTTCTCCACTTCTTCTCCACTTTTTCTCCACCTTTTTTCCACTTTTTCTCCATTTTTTCTCCACTTTTTCTCCACTTTTTCTACATTTTTTCTCCACTTTTTCTCCACTTTTTCTCCACTTTTTCTCCACTTTTTCTCCACTTTTTCTCCACTTCTTCTCCACTTTTTCTCCATTTTTTCTCCATTTTTTCTCCACTTTTTCTCCACTTTTTCTCCATTTTTTCTCCACTTTTTCTCCACTTTTTCTCCACTTTTTCTCGACTTTTTCTACATTTTTTCTCCACTTTTTCTCCACTTTTTCTCCATTTTTTCTCCACTTTTTCTCCACTTTTTCTCCACTTTTTCTCCATTGTTTCTCCACTTTTTCTCCATTTTTTCTCCACTTTTTCTCCACTTCTTCTCCACTTCTCCACTTCTTCTCCACTTCTTCTCCACTTTTTCTCCATTTTTTCTCCACTTTTTCTCCACTTATTCTCCATTTTTTCTCCACTTTTTCTCCACTTTTTCTCCACTTTTTTTTACATTTTTTCTCCACTTTTTTTCCACTTCTTCTCCACTTCTTCTCCACCTTTTCTCCACTTTTTCTCCACTTTTTCTCCACTTTTTCTCCATTTTTTCTCCACTTTTTCTCCACCTTTTCTCAATTTTTTCTCCACTTTTTCTCCACTTTTCTCCACTTTTTCTCCACTTCTTCTCCACTTTTTCTCTACCTTTTCTCCACTTTTTCTCCATTTTTTCTCCACTTTTTCTCCACTTTTTCTACATTTTTTCTCCACTTTTTCTCAATTTTTTCTCCACTTTTTCTCCACTTTTTCTCCACTTTTTCTCCAGTTTTTCTCCACTTCTTCTCCACTTTTTCTCCATTTTTTCTCCACTTTTTCTCCACTTTTTCTTCATTTTTTCTCCACTTTTTCTCCACTTTTTCTCCACTTTTTCTCCATTTTTTCTCCACTTTTTCTCCAATTTTTCTCCACTTTTTCTACATTTTTTCTCCACTTTTTCTCCACTTTTTCTCCACTTTTTCTCCACTTCTTCTCCACTTCTTCTCCACTTCTTCTCCACTTTTTCTCCACCTTTTCTCCACTTTTTCTACATTTTTTCTCCACTTTTTCTCCACTTTTTCTACATTTTTTCTCCACTTTTTCTCCACTTTTTCTCCACTTTTTCTCCACTTCTTCTCCACTTTTTCTCCACTTTTTCTCAATTTTTTCTCCACTTTTTCTCCACTTTTTCTTCACTTTTTCTCCACTTTTTCTCCACTTTTTCTCCATTTTTTCTACATTTTTTCTCCACTTTTTCTCCGTTCTTTTTCTATGGTCGGTCTACCCATTAGCTCTGCCATGCATAGTGTAGCTCTACACCTACTGCACATGTTACTTTATGATTGACATCTCTTTCGTACCAGAGCTGTCTAAGCCTACTCTGACCCCATATTTGTCATTACTATATTGTCCTTGTACTGTATTATGACATTTGTATCATGTGTTTCATTTCTTGCTGTGTTGCAATTTTTTTGCTGCATCCCAATTGTACCTCTACATTGTTCGAGTTTATGTTATTGTTCTCTCACTCTTATGTGATACTGATTGTCATTTTTCATGATTACATGCAGATAAGTCCAATCTGACGAAGGCTCAGGCCGAAACGTCATTTGTAACTTGTTTTGGACAAAAACATATATGCTTATGAAAAAAATTTTTTTCTTAATACGGACCAATAAAGAGTGATTTTGCAATACTATCCGTTGTGACTTACTGACTTAGTCTGGGAGATTTAGAGTGCCGAGGTTACTCACTAATTTTATCTATTATTACCTCTGAGCACCTATATACCAGTGAGCAGAGCTTCCTCTACAGTAGTTCTCCTGATTAGGCATGCCCTTACCTCATGAGCAGGGCATTGCAGCTTTGGTAGCAACCATTACGACATGGACTCTGCTGCTGTGGACCCGGGGAGAGTGAGTGCAGATTCATTGCACCCACACTCCTCACATGAAGGGTCCGCACTCCTAGAAAATGGGGGATACGTTCCCTGAGTGTCTCCCCCCCATATTCTAGACGGTCCAGAGTCGTCGTGGGACCCCTTTATTTTTTTCTTACAATAAATTGGTGAAAGAGGAAATGGGGGGACCCAACGTCATTTTTTTTTAACTATTTTTTAAATAGAAAAAATTAATGGGCTTCCCTGTATTTTGATTGCCAACCAAGGTAACGGCAGGCAGATGGGGGTGGCAACCCATAGCTGTCTGCTTTATCTGTGCTGAGAATCAAAAATACCGCGGAGCGCTACGTCATTTTTTTAAAGATTTATTTTTACAGCAGTAAAAAGGCAACTGGGGGTTGGGGGCAGCCGTACCTGCCTGCTGTACCTGGCTAGCATACAAAAATATGGCGAAGCCCACATAATTTTTTCAGGGGGCATAAAACTTCTGCATACAGTCCTGGATGGAGTATGCTGAGCCTTGTAGTTCTGCAGCTGCTGTCTGTCTGTATGGAGAAGAGCAGACAGCAGCTGCAGAACTACAAGGCTCAGCATACTCCATCCAGGACTGTATGCAGAAGTTTTTTGCCCACCAAAAAAATGACGTGGGCTTCGCCATATTTTTGTATGCTAGCCAGGTACAGCAGGCAGCCACGGGCCTATTTGTACCCGGCTGGGAACCAAAAATATAGGGAAGCCCATTTTTTTTAATTATTTCACTTATTTCATGAAATAATTAAAAAACAAATGACGTGGGCTTCGCCCCATTTTTGTGTCCAGCCGGGTACAACTAGGCAGCTGGGGATTGGAATCCGCAGCACAGGTTAGCCCTAGGTTTCTGGGCGCATCTGCTGCGAATTTCAGTCCGCAGGCGTCCCAGAAAATGGCGCTCTCATAGAAGCGCCATCATCTGGCGCTGTATCCAAATCTTCCAACAGCCCTGGTTGGGTAATCATGAGTTAATACTGGCTTTGTTTTACTAGCCAGTATTAAGCCAGAGATTCTTAATGTCAGGCACGTTTGACCCGGCCATTAAGAATCTCCAATAAAGGGTTAAAAAAAAGACACCACACAGAGAAAAAATACTTTAATAGAAATAAATACACAGACACATTAGAGACTCCATCTTTATTACCCCCTGTCAGCCCTCCACGATCCTGCTCTTCTATCTTTCTCGTTCAACAAATGCAGCTCTGCTACATCACTGCTACATGGGGGAAGACGCTGCTTCCCGTGGAGCATTCACTCCGTGAAAGCTGCACGAGAACCAGCGTACAGCCTTCACTCCGTGAGTGATCAGTGCTGCTAGCGGTAACAGCGGTAACGCTGACAGACGCGTTACCATAGCAACGGTGCTCCCGGAGCCGTGGTTAGCAGTGACGTCACCGCTAACTGCGTTGCTATGGCAACGGTGATCTCCGTTAATGACCGGCTGTGTCAGCCGGTCCCTAACGGAACAGGGAGTCGACCGTGTGCTAGAGCATGTCGCCGGTACACGGCGATACACAAATGTGCACCGTGTACCGGAGAGATGCACTCGCAGGTCCTACATGACGCGTCATAGTCATGTGACCAGTCTGTAGCCAATGAGATAATAGCCATGTGACTGGTCACATGGCTATTTTGACGTCACGATAGGTCCTGCATCTCTGCTGGCAGTGGCGGTCACCGGGAGGATTCAGCGATCATCGGATGGAATAGCGGCAGGAGACAGAGTGCAGGAGGGATCGCGGGGACCGGTAAGTGTTATGGCAATGTTTATTAACTGTATGTGTACATTTATAATGCATTTTTATGTGTTTGTGATTGCCTCCCATTATAGCCTATTGGTTCGAGTTTGGTTCGTCGAACATTCGACGAACCGAACTCGAACGGGAGCTCCGTTCGGCGAACCGACCTCGAGCCGAACCGTGACCGGTTCGCTCATCTCTAGTAAATATCTATCAAATGCATTTATGTCATATTGTGAATTGTGTCATGCATCTTTGCTAGATATTAGTGATAGGCGGACCAGGACTGGGAGAACTGTAAATGTCTGGATCCGCGCAGCTTACCTAGTACCCGTGAACCAATCTCAGGTCTGGAGTTCTCAGGGAACTATGGGTAATTATTTGGATCCGGCCATCTGGGTACTTAAAAAAAGATAAAGAAAAAAAGAAAGAAAATAAGAATAAAACAAGTGCATAATACTTACCAGTCTCCCGCGCGGTGGTGACACTACTTCTGGGGCCACTCATTAACCTCATGCATATGCACTGCTTCCTCCATCCACCAGTAGTCCCGGCATCTCTGATTGGCTGCAGTCAGACCATGCCCCCACCCTATGTGCCAGTGTGTTTGACAGCTTGGAATCACACACGTTGTCTGCATGTCTATATTGGTGTAAAAATAAATAAATAAATAAAATTGGCATAGGTTGCCTCCATATTATGTTACCCACCATACATAAAGCATAGACTGCAGCCCCTAGCCGTGTGCTTATCTTGGCTGTGTATCAAAATAAGAGGGACTTTTAAAAAACAGCGTGCGGTCCCCCCAACTTTGATACCCAGCCATGATAAAGCTGACAGCTGGGGGCTGGTATTCTCAGGCTAGAGGCCCAGATTTGGTGCTGAAATATATACATCAAATTCCTACACCAAATCTGGATATTCTGGCAAAAAAAAAAATGCATCAAATCACGATGCGGTTTTGATACAGTAGTGATGACGATTTTTTTTCCAGGAGATGCAGATTTGGTGCAGGAATAGGGTGTATAAATTTAAGCACCAAATCTGCATCTCTTGGCAAAAAAAACACGCAAACATGGTTTTAATGTCATTTTGGTGCTGTTTTCTGCCAGGAGATGTAAATTTGGTGCAGAAATGTCTGCACCAGATTTCTCTACCAAAGTTGCATCTCCTGGCAGAAAACTGCACTGAAATTGCGTTCAGGGGCGCTACACAATCCTGGGTAGCTGCAGGCTGCTGTTTTTAGGCTGGGGGCCCAAATACCATGGGCCTCCCCAGCCTGATAATACCAGCCCTCCAGCTGTTGGCTTTATCATGGCTGGGTATCAAAATTGAGGAATAACCCAAGTCATTTTTTAAAATTCTTTATTTTAATATTTTTTTAAAAAAGCTGCATGCGGTCACTCTTATTTTGATACACAATCAAGATGAGCACACGGTCGGGGCTGTAGCCTGTAGCCATATGCTTTATCTATGCTGGGTATCATAATTTGGGGGATCCTATGCCAATTTTATTTATTTACTTTTACCCTATAGAGACCCACAGTGTGTGAATCCAAGCAGTCAGACACGTAGGGTGGAGGCGCTGTTTGACTGCAACCAATCACATGCTGGAACTGGAGGTGTTCGGGGGAAGCAGTGCATATGCATGAGGAATAATGAGCGGCCCTAGAAGTAGTGTTAACACCACGAGGTACACTGGTAAGTAGAACACGCTTGCTCTAATCCCCCTAGCCCATTCTACCACCATTTTAAAGAGCATGATTCGGGTCCCCATAGACTTATATGGGGATCGGCGTCCGGCCAGATATCCGGAATTAGTTCCAGTTTTTTTTTCTATAAATCCGCTTTGACCGGTCGATTTTAGATATCTGCGTGTTCGGTAGTGATGAAAGAGCGTGCTCTGCACTGCTCAACACTCGATCGAACATCGGGGTGCTTGGGCATGCTTATTACTCAAACGAGTATTGTGGGTGTTCGAGCAAAAGCTCGAGTCCTCACTCTGCATGTTTCGTGGCTGTTAAACAGCCAGTCAACATCTGGGGATTGCCTGCCATACACGGCAATGCCAAAGCCACGTTGGCTACTGGCATTACTGTGATTGACCTGCTGCATCGCGTCATTGGGTTTTATATTACAGCCGGGGGCACAATGCTCTGCACACTTTCCTCTGGAAGCAGTTCAGGGAGAGTTGATGTGAGACGGAGAGCTTAGATTAGAGCAGGCATATAGGCCATATTGTACACTTGCACCCTTTAGTGACTTTCATAAAGACTTCCCCACACGATCCCTCGTTCACAAATTTACTATTTTAAAAAAATCCACGAAGCTCCAGCGTAATCCATGTTGTACTGGTCCCACTATGTCCCACCAATCAGTACTCCAGCCTATGGAGCCTCGTTCAGAGAAAGAAGCTCCATAGGTCCCTTCCACTCAATGCCAGAACCAGAATTTCTCACACCCGGTGACGTCTAAGCATCTTCCTGCTTTGTTTAAAGCCTTAACAAACTGCTTCCTTAAACTTAATTTGATGTGCAGTGGTGGTATAAGTATCTTATTCCTGTCAACCAATAGTTCTGCAATTACATTATTTTCTCCTACAACCATGTGTTCTCTCAGAGGCCACTGTTTTCTAAACCATGCTAATTTTTTATCTACTCTCTCAGACACAGATAAAACAGGGATACTTAGTGTATCCATTATGCTGTCAAAGGAGAATATTCACCATATTTAGATCCACACAGATTGGCCACTGATGATAGTGGTATGATATTTTCTGTAGGAGCAGAGCAATTGTGTTTTGCTTTCAATTGAGCTATATGAGGTTTCTTTTTTGTTTCTTTGCAAGACAAGTGATAGTTTTCATCATTCTCATTTTTGGGCGTATACAGCATTTTAATCCCTTTTTTCCATTTTTTATTTAATTTTTGTGTGCTGCATGGAGATTTTCACTAACTTTGCTGACTGTCATGGCAGCGTCAGGTTCTATTCAGATTGCTGATTCTGACACTCCACATGAGAGATTCTCTGGTGTCTGGGAGCAATGCAGGTAGACTCATGCACCAACCTGCTGTGTGATGATTAATAGGTAGGCTAGCACAAGTTAATCGTTGCTAGTCTGCTTGTTTACTCTCCTTGATCACCTGTTGTGAGGGAGCCTATCACATTATCACATCTGCTCTCCATATATATATATATATATATATATATATATATATATATATATATACTGGCAGGGTCCTTCCTCCTATGCCAGCTATAGCTTGCCTTAGTTGGTCTGGTGTGGTGTGGTGGCCTAGACTATCTGATACTTGTAGATCTTGTTACTTTGTGTGGTTGTGGAGTTTAACCCAGTTGTCTTTTGTAGTTTTCTTGCTGCTCTTGCTTTGAATGATCCAAAATACACAGCCAAGGAGGCTCTCAATTGGTTTCGGAGAAAGAAAATAAAGCTGCTAGAATGGCCGAGCCACTTACGTGATATGAACCTAATAGAGCAGTGCTCTATTGAGACTAGTGCTGTTGCCAGCCTTTTCACTAGCCAGTGTGAGTTCAAGGTAGGTTCAGAGAAGGACTTTTATAGAGATGTTATCGAGTGCAGGGAACAGTCTCAGGTGAGTGCAGGAGGTGACACTGCCCCCCTCTCTCTAGCGCCCACACTGTTGCATCATGTACCCTATGTGTTGTGGTGCTCACCGGGATGTTTGCTGTACATAACACAACCCCAGTAGTCACTGTGTGACAGGTGCACTGAACGACTGGTCTGGATTGAACAGCCAATTTGTACTGACAGACTTCCTTACAAAATGCAACATGATAGTAAAAGAAATATCTAACTACTTTTTACTTTTCCGATCAATATCAATAGCTCCTGAAGGAGAGGTGACCCGACAAAAACAATCACTTGTCTTAACTATGTGATAAATCGCTCCACTAAGAAACACAGGGCAGAACACCCCTGGGTCTTGGGTACCTATCAATATACAATTATTATCTCTAGTAAGCAATTCCTTTAATCCCTTTAATTGTAAGTATTAATGGTTTTATTTTACTATTATATCATGTGTTCATTTCTCATAAATGAAACATTACGGAAGTTTTTGTTTTCCCAGACCAGTTTATATAGGGCTTTACACAATCAATTAGAAAAATCTACTTGAGACACTGGAACACGGCTTGTCATTTTTGGCGCTGTGTGGTGTGTTCGGAGTGTGTGGTATCTTCACCTTTGGAAACATTACAAGATTTCAACAAGAACATGTGAAGTAAAACATTCATTTCTAACTATTAAATTTCATGAAAAAACATTGCTTTCTTATAGACATTGCTCCACATCTAGTTTTGGATTGTAATTTACATTTGAGTTCCAACAGGATGTAGCTGCAATACCACACACAACCTGTGGACAAGTGTGGCAGTAATCCTCTAATCCTGGATAGTTCCTTTAAGCCCTTCACCAACTGGTGATTTTCCATTTTCCATATTTAACTCCCCTTCTTCCAAGCCATAAACATTTTTATTTTTCCAACAATTTAGCTATATGAGGGCTTGTTTTTATTGGGACAAGTTGTACTTTTGAATGACACCATTCATTATACTGCATATTGTGCTGGAAAAAATGGGAAAAAAATTCCAAGTGCGGTGCAATTGCAAAAAAGATTCAATTCCACAATTGTTTTTGTATTTACCATGTTCACTATATGGTAAAACTGCCACCTTGCAATGATTCTCCAGGTCAGTACGAGTTCACAGATACCAAACGTGTAGTTTTATTTTTACTTAAGAGGTTAAACAAATTAAAAAAAAAAAAAATGGACTTTCGTCGCCATTTTCCGAGACCCGTAACATTCTCATTTTTTGGGATCTGGGGCTCAGTGATGGCTTATTTTTTCCATCTTGAGTTGACGTTTTTAGTTATACCGTTTTTGGGCAGATACAATGTTTCGATTGCCTGTTATTGCATTTTTTGCAATGTTGCAGCCACCAAAAAAAACGTAATTCTGGCATTTTGATTTTTTTTTCCTGTTACACCCTTTACCGATCAGATTAATTTATATTGTGATAGATCGGGCATTTCTCTACACGACAATACCAAATATGTGTGTGGGTTTGGTATTGTTTTATTTTCAATGGGGCAAAAGGGGGGTGATTTGAACTTTTATGGAGCTTTTTATATTTTTAAAAACTTTTTTTACACTTTTTATTAATTTTATTAGTGAAACTGGCACTGTTTGATCGCTTCGGCTGTTCAGAGAGATGCTTTAGCATCCCTCTAAACCGCAGAAATGCTGTTCTCCTGTGAATGTCAGCATTTAGCAGGTGTTCAAAGGAACTGTCATGATAGGGACAGGGGTTATCAGCTGACTCCCAGCTGTCATGACAACCCATCAGCACCCCGTGATTGGATCCTCTGAGGGCGGCGGCAAATGGCGCACTCCCTGCCGACGCGTGTTAGATCCTACTGTCAAGAGTTTGACAGCGCAATCTAAATAGTTAACAGGCGCGGGTGGATCTCCGATTAAGCATTAAAGGTACAGACATGGCCTTGGATGTACTGGTACGTCCAAGGTTGCGAAGGGGTTAACTAGTATTTTTTAATCCAGCATAACCACTTACTATTTGGTAGTAAAATGATAGTTTAATGACATTTACAGAATATCTAAAGCTAATATACAGTGACAAGCAAAAGGTTAGCAATGTTTTGAACTTTTGACTTTCAGGCTTCATATTTCACCATCCACTACAGCTTTGACCATGAGACTACTTTCATTTTATAGACAATCATCTTGGTTATCTCATACAAAAATTTGACTTGTAACTATTTAGCATATCATTAGTTATACAGATTCTTGTCATGTCACTGCATTGTTACTGTTTTGCTCATAAAAATCTACAATTTAATTTTAATTATTTTGTTAGTATTTTGCAAATCTTCTTTGGCTTCAACAGTGCCTAAATCGTTCTGGTGATGCTCTCTATCAGATTCAAGCATGTCTCTACTAAAATCTAGGGCTGAGCGGATGCAAACTGTAAAAGTCCGGATCCGTGCGGTTTCCGGGTGCCAAATCCGGAATTCCGGCTGCACGATCCGGATTCGGCACTGGGGAAAATAATTGAAAAATAAAGAAAAACAGGAATAAAACAGCACTTCATACTTACCGAGACTCAGTGTCATGATGTCACACTGCTTCCGGGTCGAGCATTCACTTCCTGTACTGTGCATCATATACACACAGCTTTCCGTGTTTTTCCTGCACACTGGTTGTCCTCTCTTCTGTGATTGGTTTCAGGCACACACACCCCCAGCTTGTGACAGTATCTCCCTGCAGCTATTGCGTCTCAATCAATGTCTGCACAGCTAGTGGTCGTGCTCTATGGCTGCTGGCTATGTAGCAGGGCTGAAGCAGTGTGGAACCTCGTGTGGATTACGCCAGACCTGCAGGGTGTTGGGGTTTAATAAAGGGGTGAAGGAGGATGTGTGTTTTGTACTTGAATTCCAAATAAAGGATTTTTCTCTGTGTGTTTATTTACTGTCATTTACAGGTTATTGTGATGCAGGTATCTCATAGACGCCTGTGTCATCACTAACCTAGGATTTAGTAGAAGCTGTGTGCTGCTATTACCCCTTATTACCCTGATTGCCACCGCTCCAGGGCAATCGAGAAGAGCCGGTATTGCACCGGGATTGTCACATCTAATAGATGTGGCAATACCAGGCGGCTGCGGGCTAAAACTACCAGCCACCAGCTGGCTTTGTCTTGGCTGGGGATGAAAATTAGGGGGGGGACCAAACGTCATTTTTTTTTTAAAAAATTCTTTATTGTATTAACAATAAAATAAAAAGCCGCATCACCGGCACAACCGCACACTTCTGACAGGAGCATGCATGTGTTTCTGTGTACATGCGCGCTCATGTTCAGAGAGCGCAGGCTGGGCCGGCTGATGTCATGTCAGACTTGTACGAGTCTGACAGCGCATCAGCGGCACAGCCGCACACTTCTGACAGGAATGTGCATGTGTTTCTGAAAGACATGCACGTTCACAATACTGACCCGCACTGCTTTCATCGCCCACCGGCCGTCCTGCTGCCTGTTATTGGTTGCAGTCAGCTGACACGCTGAGACTCAGGGTGGGGGGGCATCTAGCTGCAACTAATTACACGCGCCGGTGGGCGGGCAAAACAATGAATATTGAATTGTCGGCTCCGGAAGGGAAAAGTATGACCTGGAAGGAGTTTGCTGCCATTACACAGCCTGGGATGGGTACACTGCACGCGCTCCTACCCCCAAATCCCTTTCACAAACGCTTTTAATCTCCGGTTCCTGGTCCCCATAGACTTATATGAATCTAGAGACAGACCAAGAACCATTATGTTCGAAACGCGTCCTCTCACTTGCATTTCCCTATGAATTCTTGATGGAATTATTTTAACGAACATGAAATAAAGCACAAATTTATTTTAATCAATTTTTGGACCTGATTGCTGGATTTATACCTTACCTATGCTGCTGCTGAGGTCTGCCTGCCTCTTTTTCTGTGCACGGTCCGGATTTGATCTCGGGAACAGGTGACCAGGGTCTCCCCTTCTTTTCCTCTGTACATATCACTTGGGTGGACAAGCCAGGCGCCACAGGTAACAACACACACACACACACCCCCACCCCCAGCAGTTCACAGCAGTCATCCCCAGTGACACCTGATTTCTTCCTCGGGTTCAGACAGACACACCAGGTGGGCGGAGTTGGGCAGATAGGCACGCCCACCGAGGAGTTTAGCCAGCCTGAGGCAGGAAACAAGTTCAGACAAGTCAAGGCAGAGGAAGAGAGAGGAGGTCTGCAGAGAGGCAGACGCAGACTGGGGCCTAGGTTGGAGCCTAGGTCCCTCGTGTAGCCAGTGGGGTAGATGGTAGTGGCCGTCTGCAGGAGCTGGGAAGACAGTCTTGGTGGAACCGTAGGTAGCCAGGGTTGGGCGGTGGCCCACCGGTACCGAACCGGGGAGCCAGCTGGAAACCGGAGCGCAGGAAGAGCGTACACGAAGGTGAAGGAAAGGACTTACACTACCAACCTGGGGTCAGGGGAAAAACACCGCAGCCGTCTGTGGGACCCGTCCATCCAGCCGTTTGTTTTACCGGAGACTTTGCATTGATCATTGGCTGAGTGAGTACCACCGTGCCGTGCGGCACAGTGCTGCCCCCGCGACCCTGCACCTCACCAGGCCCCGTAACCCGCCTGCCATATATCCCTACCCCTCACCGGGCCCCGGGACAACCAACCCCCCTAACCACGGAGGGGAGAACCAACATCCAAGCTGCTCCCTGTCATCGCTCCCGGGATCCCCGTCCAGAGCAGCGGTGGTGTCACCAATCTCACCACAACCGTGGGTGGGATCACGGACAATATCCCTAAACCCAAACCACCCCCTTTCACTCACGGGCGAGGAACGCCGCTCGAGTTCCCGGGATCCGGCCCACCGCTCGAGCCACCACCGAGCAGCAGCAGCAGAGCAGCCGGACCCGAGCAGTGGGTGAGCGTAGCGTCCCCTCCTCCGCCCGCGACATATACAGATTTTTCTTTAACTTTATCCACAAGTGTTTAATTGGGTTGAGGACTTGAGGCCAATTCAGCATCTCTACATCATTGACATTGAGTCATTTTTCCACCAATCTTGACGTATGCCTCAGGATATTGTCCTGCTGGAACGCTATATCGTCCTTTTCATACCCATAGTATTCGAGTGTACAAAGTAACTTATCTTGTAGGATATTAACATATAACTCAGCATATAGACCACCATCAATCCTGGTCAAGTATCCAACACCTTTGGCTGTGAAACCGCAACATACAGTATCATCAGACTTCCTCCACTGATGTTGACAGGTCCTTCAATTTCTCAATCCATTAGCCCCTTTCCCTTATTTTCTTCCAGACCCAGCTGCACCCATCAGAGCCTATTCATATCCTAGTCTATTAACTTTCAGCTCATTGCTACAAATCACCTGTTTCCAATCTTCAATTGTCCACTTTTCGTACTTCTTTACAAACTGAAACTAACGCTTCTTATGATAATATTGAATATTGAGGCTTCTTTACATTTTTTCGAGCTACCATTCCAGACTTGCGTAATGTACATGAACGTCTTTGATCTCTATAATCAAGCATATGAGCCACCTCCACTGCTGTGTTTGTTGCACCAGAACCTATAGTCCTTGTGATCAGCCAACTTATTGACTCTGATATTTTTCCTAGACGTTCACCTCTTGGCTTTTTAATGGATGGACGGACTATATTCTTCCGGCTGTCACGGCACTCACATGATGCAATTTGACAATTTTCTTGGCCATGAGCTGGAAAATGCTGTTCCGCTTTTCTTGGGAAATCTTCTTCATGGCAGTTTCTCGATCCTCTTGGGAATCAACCTAATAACACACTGAGCTATTAGGGAATGTGAGAACAGGTTGTAAGTTGTAGTATAAAAGGAAGAAAAACATTTTCAAACACAAGGAGCAAAACAGTAACAATGCAGTGACATGACAAGAATCTACATAACTAATCAAATGCTAAATAGTTGAGAGTCAAATTTATGTATAAAACAGTCAAGATGATTGTCTATAAAATGAAGGTAGTTTCATGCTCAATGATGTAGAATATGGCGAGATATGGAGCCTAAAGTTCAAAAGTTCAATACATTGTTATCCATTTGCTTGTCACTGTAAAAATTCTTTATTTCAATTCCATCTCAAAATATCAGTCAGGAACTTAAAGCTTGGGTGGAAATAGGTCTTCCAAGTGGACAATGACCCGAAGCATACTGCCAAACTGGCTCCATAGTGGCTTAAGGATAACAAAGTCAATGTTTTGGAGTGGCCATCACAAAGTCCTGATCTGAATCCCATTGAAAATTTATGGTTAAAGCTGAAAAGGCAGGTGCGAGTAAGGCGACCTACAAACATGGCTCAGTTACACTAAATCTGTCAGGAGGAATGGGCCCAAATTCCTACCAACTATTATGAGAAGCTTGTGGAAAGAGATCCAAACTGTTTGACCCAAGTCATATACTGTAGTTTAAGGGCAATGGTACCAAATACTAATGAAATGTATGTAAACTTTTGACTTTGCAGAAAGTAATAAAAAATGCCTTAAAACATTCTCTCTAATTTTTCTGGCATTTGGCAAATATAAATAATTTTGGTTCCTAATTGACCTAAAACAGGAAAGGTTTGTTCTGATTTCAGGTTAGATAGTGAGAAAAACATGCAGATGTGTCTTTTTAGATAGTGTATGTAAACTTGTGGTTTCAACTGTATGTGTGTGTGTATAAACTGTATATATATATATATATATATATATATATATATATATATATACATATATATATATATATACTGCTCAAAAAAATAAAGAAAACACTTAAACAAGGATTTTGTATTTTTGTGTTCCCTTTATTTTTTTTGAGCAGTATATTACACAGGTGTGTCCACCCATATCCTATCCACCGCCATTAACTTGAGAACGGCGGCAGCTATAGGAATAGAAGTGGTGTCTAGGTATAGTAAAGTAGCCATGCGCTATGCAATGAAACCACCTATAGCGCCACCTGGTGGAAAACAACGGAGTTAGCATTTTTATCTCAAAAACGGAATGAGATAGAGAAAAAAAGTGAATTAAAAAATTGTAGGGCATCATCAATTCAATACGAATCGACACCTTGCATACAGAAATGTCATGATATGAAACCCATGACCCCCCAAAACATTAAATGTTGGTCACGCATATGGTGCTCATTTAACTTTGATGCTCAAAGCGGCCACTGTCAGCTGCAATGCACATCTGAACTCTGGACCGCATACTGTATCTTGCTGCACGTTGTGCAATATGGTAGGTGACACGTTTGCACAAGCATCTGTGATACGTCGTCGTAGGTTCTGCAATGTTGGTGGAGGGGTTGCATACACCTGCTGTTTGATGTGACCTCTAACATCAATCGTTAGAACTTAGCTCCATCACCAACTATAACACACACATGCACACCCAGAATAGTGCACACCAAGGGTGAGAAGGGAGGGATTATATGGGTGCTGGTATGGGTTCTGGAAAACCGGCTACGGGTAAGTAACCTCGGTGTTTTTCCCTCACCTATGACAGCACCACATGAGAGATTTTCAGAGAATAACGTATTAGGGAGGGACCACTCTCTCAATCACCCTTCTACAAAACGAGAGGTCAGCCGAGGAGGATAGATCCAACCGATAGTGACGGAAAACAGTAGATTGTGAGGACCAGGTAGCAGTCCTACAAAACCGGGCAATAGATACCTGCGTCTTCTCAGCCCCGGAGGTCAATACTGCACTGGTGGAATGGGCCCACATGCCCTCAGGGATGGCAGCCCCACTAGATGAGTAGGCTAAAGCAACGGCCTCCCTAATCCACCTAGAGAAAGTGCTGTTTGATACCCCCAGAGTTTTCCTACTACCATGAAGGCTATGAATAAGGACTGTTTTCCTCACACTATGTGTCACTGAGATGCATAAAAGTAGGGTCCTACGAACAACTAACGTGTGAAAAGTGTTCACCCCTGTATTTGCAGGGTGACTACAAAAAGAGGGAAGAACTATCTCCTGCGTGTAATGGAACCGAAAGGTGGCCCTAGGGAGATAGAGTCCTATGAACACCTGATCCGGCCTATCATCGAATACCCGAGTGTAGGGCTGTACTACCAATAAGGTTTGTAATCACATACCCTGCGTGCGAACGTCAAGGCCACTAGCAAAATCGTATGTAATGTTAGCAACTTCAGGGAGAGTTCGGCAATAGGTTCAAGGGGAGGACCCGTGAGGGCATCTAAACTAATTGATATCCCAAAGTGAAACTTCAGGCAAGACTATTGGTGCAGTCCCATCACAAGCTTTTAACCCACCGGTTTGCTGCCAGGGTACCAATGCATAAGGTTCCTAAAGTAGAACAGGAACCCTCAGAGTGTTCACTGGTAACCTTAGGGCAATTCCTCTACAAGAATTTTAATTTGTGTGGAATAGGAACCTCCAACCCAAGGGACTAATTGTAACAAAGGGAACTTTTGCCATACTCTCCCATAATTTTAGTGTTAGCTGGTTTATGGCAATCCAGCCATGAAGAGACTAGTTCAGAGGAGAACCCTTTGCGTATCAGCAGCAAACTCTTCAGCTATAAGCTGTTAAATGGAACCCCATCTCCCATGCGTGGAATACAGGGTCCTGCACCAACAGGCCTGGACTGCGCGGTAGAACCCAAGGATCCGTGACCGACATTGTCCTCAGGAGAGAGAAGCTTGGCTCCTTGGGCCAGAAGGGTCGATGAGAAGGACCTTTGCCCAATCCTCCCCGATCTTTTGAATAACAGTCGATAGCAGGACAACAGGGGGAAGGGCAGAAGCTAGTCTGAAGGTCCATGGAACCTGAAGTGCAACCACTGCAAAGGGCTGGTCTGCCGGGTTCATGGAACAGAATTGGTCAATCTGCCTGTTTAGCCTGGAGGAAAATAGGGCTATCCGCAGCATTCCCCACAGAGCCACTATCTGTTGAAAGATCCGTGGATTCAGGGATCAGTCCCCTAATCGCAGTTGATGGCGACTGAGGTAATCTGCCATGGAATTAGAAAAAAAAAAACCTGTTAAGTAGAACCGAGGGGGATTCTGTTCCGCCCAGTGAAAGACTGTAAGATGCCTGAATGAGGGATGGGGATCGTGTCCCCCCTTGGTGGTTTATGTAGGAGACTGATTGTCCGATATTACTAAACATGCCGACCCTGGAGGGGGGATTTCATTGCTCATTCCACTGTCCACAGCTCCCGGAGGTTAGAGGACTGTGCTGCGTCTTGTGCTGACCACCAGCACCAGGATATCTGCTCATGGAGGTGGGCTTCCCCAGCTGGACTGGCTGGCATTGGTAGTGACCACCTTCCAATGCTGTGGTAGCCAGGAATCCCCACAGACAGGTTGCCTATGGACGTCCAACAAGCAGGGAAGCCTTGACCGTCAAGGAGAGAATGACGTCCCCTTCTAATATCCTCCTAATGCCTTTTGGGCAGGCAAGATTTGCCCTGGAGTGGATCTGGCCCCACCGGGAAGCAGGATATCATAGTGCCCCGCAGGGACACAGCTCGTCTCAGACATGTTGGGAAGGCGGATTGCCCCCAGGGACAATTCTGACACCTTGAGTAACTGCTCTGCTGGGGGGGAAAAAAAAAGGCATAACCTCGGGAGGACTTCTTGGAATCGGATGCAGTCCTCAACACATATCCCAGCTCTTTACCAAAAAGGAGCTGACCGTCACAAGGCCTTGAACATAATGTCTTAGTGTGCAGGTCTACTGGACAGCCCCTCAACCACAATGCCATTCCGGCCAGAGTAGACAATCCTGCCGAACGGGCTCCCAGTCTGATAGCAGCAGCAGCTGACTCGGTAAGAAAAGTCGCAGCTCTTTGCAGCAGTAGTACGTTAGAAAGGACTCTCTCTCCAGGAGTTTATCCTTCAGCCAATCTACAAAATTTCTCAGCCAGATCACAAAAGTACGGGCTGTGCAGGTATTAGGCAATAGCCAGCTTCAGAATTCCTGCTGACGAGTCCCACAAGAGCTTAAGACAGCCGCTTCTTTCTTCCACTGCCGTATTTCAGAACAAGGTCTCCCATCAACGACAGGAAACCAACTGATGAAGAGGAGAGGTACCGCCCTTTTATTCAGAATGGTTTTCTGTCCTCGCAGGGCGGATCCCTCTCTCACGTTGTGCTCTCATGGGTGAGGGGAAAAATGTACATAAATAGAAATGGTAATTCACTTTTTCCACCCACTAGATGTCAGCCACAGCACTGTCCTGCCATGGTCGATATTTATAAATCAGACAGCATTTTTGAAAGGTATTAAGAGACTGATGAAAATATAATTTTGCTGCATTCTTCAATGCTACATTCTGTTATCAGGTTATAGTAGTAGTAGATACTTATCCCCTAAACACATTCATGTAAACACTGACATCTAGTGGCCATACTGCGCACACCCGTATATTCCCAAAGAAACACTTCGCTATTAGGTACATAGTTAATATCTTTGTTTTCCCTGAACAGACAAATAAAAAAGAAAAGTTGAACCAGATATATAGACGCCCTCTGATCACTGGAGAGGAAGGTGAAAACTTTGCTGCGTGTAAGTCACAGCTTGTGTAGTGCTACTATATTATTGGAACCATAGTGAACATCAAGACCTCATTCGGGCGTCCATGTGTTCCCTGATAAAACTATGACCTATTGTAGTCTATCGTGTTGTTCACGAGCCCATGTGTTGTCGCAGACTATGGAGATATGTAAAAAAAAAAAAAAAAAAGGGGAAAGGTATGGACTCGGCACAATTTCCTTAAAAATATCTTAAGTCCTTTATTAATAATCTTCTTAAAAAGTCAGCCAAAACGCAAGCACAAGGATATCGCACAGGGAAAAAGTTTTTCCCTGTACGATATCCTTGTGCATGCGTTTTGGCTGACTTTTTAAGATATTTTTTAAGGAAATTGTGCTGAGTCCATACCTTCCCCCTTTTTTTCCTCCTGCATTATACCGGCGTGGACTGACCGGGGGACTCTGAGCACCCAACTGGTGGATATAGCAGTGGATGACAGGTGAGCTGTTAACCCTTTTCCTTCACTATGGAGATATGTGTAGTTTTGATCTGAGCAACTATTTAAAAAAAAAAACATAACTTCTGGGGTATGTTCACACAAATGCATTTGTTGTCCAAGTATTATCTGTATGGGAAAACAGATCACACATGAACCAATGTAGGGTATGAGCACGTGACTTCTTGTAACCATGTAAAGATTGGAGATACTTAGCACACAAAAATGGCCAGTTTTATGTGAGCCCAACAGCAAAGCGACCTTTTTTTTTGTTGGGTCCCCAGCAAACTAATGCCTCTCTTTGGGTTAAAAAACCTACACAAACCAAGATTTGCAGCATGCACTAGTATCCAGTTATTCAAATGAGACGCACCAACACATTTCAGTGGGTGTGTAACAAAGATGGATTCAGCACAGACACCATCATAACATCTGTTTTAAACATATTGCAAGCTTGTGAGAATCACGGACAGCACACTGTAAGATAAAGCTATTCCAATTTGCTTATTTTTTACACAAGAAAATTACTGATGGTTAAAGCTGAAAAAATACTGCTAAAAATCTGATAGAACTCACTGAAATCAGTCCCTACTTTTCATATGAGAAAATATTGGACGTCTGAATGAGGTTTAATTCACATAAGATCAAGAAATGGGAAGGAGAAAAAAAAAAAACAAGTCTAAATGTACATGGCTCCAGGAAGGCTCAGAGGGAAACCTTTGGTCATTGCATGCAGATCCATATACCCATGTGGACTTCTGCTGTACCCTTTGTAATCCCCATCTAAATCCACTATGAGTATGTACCAATGACTGAGCACGGTGAAATCAAACATGTGCCAAGACTAGCAGGAATCCACCATTACATCATCAGTCAATCCTCCAGATCTGTATTATGCGGTGCTGTGTAATGCGGCATCATATCACAATTAATGAGTATGACATTTGATTACAGGTTGCATGTTGGGCCATGTATGTACGCAAAGGGGTTTTCCATGCTTAAGACATGGATACTAAAGTTGAGTGAGTACGTAACTATTTGTACTCGTTATAACAAGTACTGTTTAATACTCGCGTATTCATTCCAAATAGTGTGTGCAATGCAAGTCAATGTGGAATACTCTCAACGTAACGAGTAATCTGAATGCTGCACTATTCGTGCAAGTGGCGAATAATGTGGAATTCGGGTTGGGCTGCTTTCACACATCCGGTTTTTGCAGTCAGGCACAATCCAGCGAATTTCGGATAAAACGGATCAGGCACCGGATGCGTTTTTTTCCTCATTGAATTGTATTAGTGCCAGATTGTGCCTGATGCCCTTGCGTTGCATCTGTCGTGCGCCGGAAGCAGCAAAATTTGTGTACAGCTGTTGTAAAGGACGCAGCATGCAACGTTTTTTGGCAGCGGCAAAAAATGGACTGCGCCAGATCCATCATGTACAATGAAAGATTTTGGGCGCCGGATCCGTCGTAATACGGCATACAACGCATTACAGGGACAGATTCCGTTTTTTGCTACCGAGCATGCTCAGTAGCACAACAGATCCGTCCAAAGACTGAAGGAACTGATGGAAAAAAACTGATGTAACTCATCCAGTTTTTTTTTTTTTTTCGCTTGATCCATTGCATCAGTTTTTACACCGCATTGTGCCTGACGGCAAAAAACAGATGTGTAAAAGCAGCATAACTCATTACATTGTATTCCCCATTAACTTGTATTGCACATGCTATTTGGAATGAATACGTGTGTATCAGACAGTACTCGTTATGAGTATAGCGAATACGAATAGTTAGGTACTCGCTCAACTCTAATGGATACCCAAAGGATAGGTCATCATTGTCAGGTGGGCGATTAGCCATTATTTTTTCTGTTAGCGGATGGATGTAAACAGTGAATTGAGCTAAACAGAACGGCCCCATACAATACACTGGCCACTTCACTCCGCTCCACTTCAGGCTCGGGTGCCATGAACGGCCTCAGACACCACGGAAGCATTTCTATAAACCGTATTCCTAAACATATTCTGAAAACCAGATTTTACAATATTTTTGTATTAAATGAACAGTAATTTAATAGATTTAACAAACGTTTTTCCACATTCTTTTAATAAAACACATCTGCTAATAACTTGTACACCATGTTGGATAGTTTTATTTGAAAACAGTGTCTGGACTGCTGACATTGTATTTTCTTCCAAATTAATCTCCTGATATAAAACAATATACATTCATCACATTTATTCCGTTAATAACAGGCTCAGCCATTATTAAACAAAATGAAAAGAAACGACAAGACATAAATGTTGCATTGCTTCGATCAGATGGATGTAACCGTCTCTTCCCTGCCTCCGGGAAGAGCAAGACCTGCTCAAAATAAAAAAATAAAAATTGTGGCTTTTTATTGGTATTTACAGGGGCGCTCTCGCTGCATGGCCAACACATTTCCAAACAAATGCTTTATTGCCAACTGTAGGGGGTTTGGTTTTTGTAAATAAAACACTTCTTTTCTTTTCTTTTTAGGAAAATTAGGCAGGATTATTTTCAAGATGTACAGGAAAGTATGGGCATATAAAAAAAATTCAATGTAGGAAAGATTGCAATAATTTAATAGCTCATTGGGGTTTTGTAGTTTTCAGGGAATGGAATAGAAATGTGGCCCGATCCTGTGACCAGAGGCAAGATGCCGGCGTTAGGGACCACGTTCCAAGACAGCGTGAGCGTGATATTCCTGTTACCCCTGGAAATGGAAAACACAATATATTTAGTACGAATGCAAAGTGGAGTCATAAAAAGCAAAACAACATATCCCTAAATGCAGATACTGAAAGAGCACAAGTGATTACTCAAAACACCAGAAAATATTAGCACTAAACCGATTCAATATCAAAAATCTGTACAAGGAGCAAGAATTTATGGCTTCTTTATATAAAACTAGCTGTAGTACCAGGGCGTTGCCCGAGATAGTAACTGTCTCTCTCCCATTCTCTGTGTGTCGCTGTGCGTCTGTCTCTTTCCCTGTCTGTCTCTCTCCCATTCTCTGTGTGTTGCTGTGCGTCTGTCTCTTTCCCTGTCTGTCTCTCTCCCATTCTCTGTGTGTTGCTGTGCGTCTGTCTCTTTCCCTGTCTGTCTCTTTCCCTGTCTGTCTCTTTCCCTGTCTGTCTCTTTCCCTGTCTGTCTCTTTCCCTGTCTGTCTCTTTCCCTGTCTGTCTCTTTCCCTGTCTGTCTCTTTCCCTGTCTGTCTCTTTCCCTGTCTGTCTCTTTCCCTGTCTGTCTCTTTCCCTGTCTGTCTCTTTCCCTGTCTGTCTCTTTCCCTGTCTGTCTCTTTCCCTGTCTGTGTCTTTGGAGAGTAACTAAAGCGCGGGGTTAAATTTTCCTGTTAAACAGTCTACGACGTTCCCTGGGTAACATGAGGCGTCTGTGCAAAATTTCGTGATTGTAAATGCGACGGTGCGGTTTCCTGTAGCGTACATACACACACACACACAGCTTTATATATTTGATTAGTTCCAGAGGGTGGGGAATAGAAGTAGGCAGTGATATATATGTAGAAAAAACAAAAGCCAGCACTAAATGTGCACTTCAGCACTAAAAATTCCAAAATGTACTTATAAAAATTTTGAGATTTTTGGCAAAAAATTGCAATTTCTTGAGCTACCCCGCCATTTCACGGCAAATCTGCACACGCAATCGCCACCGGGAGCTCGGCGTAAGTTATAGCCAGAGACTGTCCGCACATCACACCTGCCTGTTTAACCCCCTAAATTAAGTCATCAGGGGCTAGGAGAGGGAGTGTGCTCTCTCTCCCACATGATCACGACCCCCACAACATGATCACAGGGGCCCGATCATTGCCGTGACAACCTGAGATTGTCACAACAACCTCCATGTTATCCAGCTACAGAAAGGAGCAGGGTCTAAGGGGTACTTTGCACACTACGACATTGCAAGCTGATGGTAGCGATGCCGAGCGCTATAGTCCCCGCCCCCGTCGCAGCTGCGATATCTTGTGATAGCTGCCATAGCGAAAATTATCGCTACGGTAGCTTCACATGGACTTACCTGCCCTGCGACGTCGCTCTGGCCGGCGAACCGCCTCCTTCCTAAGAGGGCGGGTCGTGCGGCGTCACAGCGACGTCACACGGCAGGCAGCCAATAGAAGCAGAGGGGCGGAGATGAGCAGGACGTAAACATCCCGCCCACCTCCTTCCTTCCTCATTGCAGCCGGGACGCAGGTAAGGCGATGTTCCTCGCTCCTGCGGCTTCACACACAGCGATGTGTGCTGCCGCAGGAACGAGGAACAACATCGTAACATCGGTCCTTCTGAAATTATGGAAATGACCGACACTACACCGATTATACGATTTCGACGCTTTTGTGCTCGTTAATCGGTGTAAAAAGGATTCATATACTCCGATGTTGACAGCGACGCCGCATGTGCGTCACTTTCAATTTGACCCCACCGACATCGCACCTGCGATGTCGTAGTGTGCAAAGTACCCCTAAGACACTTGTCAGTGCAAAACTAACAGGTTTAATGATATAAGTGCTCAGCATAGAGCACAGGATAAATGTGAACTTACCCATAATGTTCTGCACACCAAGCAACCACCAAAAAGCATTCAACTTAACCCACAAAAAAAAAAAAAAAAAGCAAGTCACAACTCAGTTCCGTCATCCGGTAACGTAAACATAGTGGGCTTCCATGTTACTGGTAGGACAAAGGCTCTGGAAAAGCGATATGGCTCCGAAAAAGCGATATGGCTCTGGAAAAAGATATGCTCCTCCCCGCCCCCCCCCCCCCACCTCCCCAAAAAAATGAAAATGCCCTCCTCCTTTCTCAGTCACACAATGTGCTTAAGCCACATTTACGATACGATACCATAATTTCCCACGGGATCAATAAAGTGTATCACAGCAGCACAACTTAAATCATAACATGAATTACATAATTGACAAGGCAGTAGAGTTGACAGAAGAACATTATACATTAGATTAGGACATACACAGCGGGTGAACTGAAAGTAGAAAAAATAAAATAGACATTCACCTTGAAGATTTAACACTAACGTGATTGTTGTACATTCCCATAGCAGTTGGCACAAATGATTTCCTATATTTTTCCTTCTTACACCTCAGAAGGATTAGCCGGTTACTGAAGGTGCTCTTCTGTCTCATGAATAGCTCATATAATGGATGTGCATTATTATTCATAATCGCCATACACTTTTTCAGAGTTCTTCTCTCCACTACCTCCTCCCAAGAGTCCAGATTGCAGCCAACAGCGGAGCCTGCCTTCTTGATAAGCTTATTCAGCTTATTAGCATCAGAGACCCGCACACTACTACCCCAGCATATGAGTGCAAAAAAGATGGTACTCGCCACTACAGACTGGTAGAACATTTCTAACATTTTGCTGCACACATTAAAAGACCTCAGTTTCCTTAGGAAATACAATCTGCTCATCCCCTTCTTGTAGGCCATCTCTGAGTGGCATCTCCAGTCCAGTTTGCTATCCAGGTGGACCCCCAAATATTTGTAACTCTCCACCTGCTCCACCTCCTGACCAGCAATAGTGATCGGTAAACATTCCATCTTTCTCCTGCTATAGTTGACCACCAACTCCTTAGTTTTCTTAACATTTAGTTGTAGATAGTTAGCATGGCACCAATCCACAAAATTCGACACCACCCTTCTATATTCCTCATCCCCCTGAATACATCCAACAACCACGGAGTCATCCGAGAATTTTTGAAGGTGGCAAAAATCAGATTTATACTGAAAGTCTGATGTATACAGTGTGAATAGAAAGGGCGCTAGCACCGTTCCCTGAGGGGCACCTACACTGCTCAATAATTTAGCGCCCACATGTTTGGCATTTCTATAGTGAGGACAGCACATGTAATATACTGGGTGCAGGTCTCCAGAAAATGGCAATGGCACATTTGCAATTTTCATTCAGCAACATTATTGCTGCTCGTTTCTGGAAAACACCCATGGAATCAAAATCACCAGTACACCTGTAGATAAATTACTAGAGGGGTGTAATATCCCAAAATGACATGACACCCACAAACCACAACAGCAAAATCAGCACTAGAATATGGCACTCTTTCCCTTCAGAGCTTGGCATTGTGCCTCAAACTTTTTTTTTCAACCACATATGGGGTATTGACGTACTTGGGAGAAATTGTGTAACAAATTGTATGGTTAGCTTTCTCCCATTACCTCTATGAAGATTAAAAACTTAAGGCCACAGCAACATTTTAGTGGGGAAAAAAATGGCAATTTTCATTTACTCAACCCAATGTTATACAATTCTGTGAATCGCCCGAGCGTTAAAAATGCTCATTACACCCCCCAGGTGAATTCAACAATTTCAGACTTAGTGTTCCAAAAGTCAGTTGGCGCTCATTCTCTTCCAAGCCCTGCCGTGTGCCCAAACAGTAGATTTCCACCACTTATGGGATATCAGTGTACTCAGAAACTCCAAATTTTGTAAAGCGCAAAATTAAACAATTTTTGCCAAATTTACGATATTTTCACAAACGCAAAAAATATATATTGTCCTACATTTATCACTATCATAACTTGCGTGTCACAAATAAAAATAAAAAAAAAACAAAAACAATTTTAATATCACAGGGATCCGTTGAAGTATTCCAGACTTATCGCATAACGAGACACTGGCTGGGGATGAAGGGGTTAAAGGGAATCTGACAGCAGATTTTTGCTACCGCATCTGAGAGGACCATGATGTAAGCAAATAAGCAAAGAGACCCTTATTAAACGATGCATCACTTAGATCATTGTGTGCAGAGGTTCTGACACAAAGTTTTTAGATTTAGTAATGCAGCAGAGCTGAAAAAGCTGCTGGTTTCTGCCACCTCATCTAAAAGCAGCATGGTGTAGGGAGGGACAGAGGCCCTGATTATGGGGTTAGACAGAGTTCATTAGTTTGGAGCACTACATGGCGTTAGGTTTACCAGTCCTCTAGTGATAATCTCCTGCTGCTAAAACTGTGTTTTTAATGAAAACTGCAGCAAGAAGCCCAGTCATAAGACATTAGTGGAATCAGGGTTTCTGCCCCTACATTATGCTCCTCTCAGATAAATTGGCAAAAACCTGGTGATAAACCTGTACATAAAGGTCAGCCGTTCTGTGGCCTCCTGACAGATGATGTTGAGCCGTTTGAATTTAAAAAGAGCTCTAAACTCTCCACTGAACTCACTGACTGATCCTCATTTAACTCATTCCGCAACGAGCAATAGACAGTGAACCACACAGGCGCAATAGAAGGCAAACTCAGTTGCAAAACAATAATTATAAATTAAACAAATCGGTATTTAAAAATAGAAAGTTGCCGAAGGGGTTTACATACACCGTAAAATCTCTATTGTATCGCATTGTGTGTCTTACTACACAACTCATGGCATGTTGATGATGCTGCAGCCAGTGACCTCAGCAGCAGCAGTTATTGGCTGCAGCACTATCAACATGACGTCAGTGCTACAGTCACTGGAAGCTAGAGCAAAGACTCAGTGCTGGATCCAGGGATGTCGAGGAAAGCAAAATTGGTTGTTTTAAAAAAAAAAAAAAAAAAAAAAAAAAAACAAAAAAAAAAAAAAAACTGTAGCTGAGGGTGAGGGGGTTTCCCAAAAATTTTACTACATTCCTTTCCCAAGAAGCTCAAAAAACCCTAGTGCATGCCCTTATCTCCCGCCTGGATTATTGCAACCTCCTGCTCTCTGGCCTCCCTTCTAATAGTCTTGCACCCCTACACTATGCCGCCTGACTAATCCACCTGTTCCCCCCGCTAGTCCCAGACCTTTCCTCTCTGCCACTCAATTAACTGGTTTCCCATCGCCCAACGACTCCAGTTCAAAACCTTAACTATGACCTATAAAGCCATCCACAACCTGTCTCCTAAATACATCTGTGACCGAATCTCCCAGTACTTACCTGCACGTAACCTTCAATCCTCACAAGATCTCCTTTTCTACTCCCCTCTCATCTCCTCTTCCCACAATCTCATACAAGATTTCTCCCGTGCCTCCCCCATACTCTGGAATGCTCTACCACAGCATATCAGACTCTCGCCCATCCTGACAAGCTTCAAAAGGAACCTGAAAGACCCACCTCTTCCGACAAGCCTACAACCTGCCATAACCCTCAGTCCACTATAGCACTGCACGATCATCTCTAGCCTCACCTACTGTATCCTCACCCATCCCCTGTAAACTGTGAGCCCTCGCGGGCAGGGAACTCCATCCTACAGTACCTGTGTAACTTGTATTGTTTATGATTATTGTACTTTTCCATACTATGTATACCCCTTTTCACATGTAAAGCGCCATGGAATAGATGGCACTGTAATAATAAATTGATAATAATAATAATAAGTAATGGTACTCAATTCTGCAAGCGCTGTGCAGTATTACCCAGGTGACAAGAGGCGATAACCCCCTTTACAATTCCCTTATTCTAATCCCTACAGAACATAGAACGGGATCTTTAATCAACCCACCATCATTATAAACAAGAAGGGACCCTGCTTCTGCCTCCGACAAGCTGGGACAATATGAAGGACATTTTAATGTCTTTACCCCGATTATGAGGCTCACATTTTAACAAGTAGAATGGAGCTGGTCATTATAGTAAGCTGCACTACAATGATATCAGGCTTTGAAGTACGGCTGACATGGTGATCCTCTGCAGAACCCTCCCTTCTGTCACCACAAATCAATCACAAGCCATTCTGGCGCCAAGGAGTAAACAGACATCAGCTTTCTGTGTCAGGCTTCACCTTATAAATTTTATCTCTTGCACTCGCTTCTTGAAGAGAGCACTTTTTAATAAAAACAATATATTTCTTCCAGATGCTTACTTCAGGCCGTTTCCATCGTCAAAGAAGAAATACTTGGATTTCATCTCCTTTAAAGACAACTTGGGGTTGTCCCCCCGGAGGATGATCTTGTCCCATAGCACAACCTGGTTCAAAGCCTAAAGTGAAGACAAGAAGACACACAAAGGGTAACGTGTCAGATTCTACCACATTACAAGCCTGATATGCAGAGCTTACTCAGGGAGTTACGAGCGCTGTACAAAATACACAAAAATGTTATACACCTATATAGGGGCACATACGTGCTGCCAAAATACATTATTAACCCTTAGGGCGGCTTTGCACACTACGACATCGCAGGTGCGATGTCGGTGGGGTCAAATCGAAAGGGACGCACATCCGGCGTCACAGGCAATATCGTAGTGTGTAAATCCTAGATGATACGATGAACGAGCGCAAAAGTGTCGTTATCGTATCATCGGTGCAGGCTCCGATATTTCCATATTGCCGGTGCCGCGACAGGTACAATGTAGTTCCTCGTTCCTGCGGCAGCATACATCGCTGTGTGTGAAGCCGCAGGAACATCTCCTTACCTGCCGCCAGAGGCTATACGGAAGGAAGGAGGTGGGCGGGATGTTTACATCCTGCTCATCTTCGCCCCTCCGCCGCCATTGGCCGCCTGCCGTGTGACGTCGCTGTGACGCCGCACGACCCGCCCCCTTAGGAAGGAGGCGGGTCGCCGGCCAGAGCGACTGTCGCAGGGCAGGTGAGTGCATGTGAAGCTGGCGTAGCGATCATTATCGCTACACCAGCTATCACAAGATATCGTACCTGCGACAGGGGCGGGGACTATCGCGTGCGACATCACAGCATCGGCTTGCGATGTCGCAACGTGCAAAGCCCGCCTTAGAGTGACTGTCTGGTCTAGAATGAAAGCTCTACAGTCACTCTCTGACTGCAGACTTGTGAGTCCTCCCAGCGAGCACACTACACTGCGGGGATTCTCCGGTGTCACAGCCGGGCCTCACTTAACACAAGTGAGAGAAGCTGCACCTCACCCACCAGTCTGGTTCTAGCCACGGAGTATGCCATCACATATCACATACTTGGATGCCATTACCAACTCTAACATCGGAGAATCCTCACAGTGTACAGTGTGCACTCTGGGAGGATTCACAAGTCTGCGGTCACACAGAACAGCACACTGATTGCAGACCTTTCATTTTAGACCAGAAAACCCCATTTAATGACAAGGTAGTGTTTACCATCATGCCTCAGCAGTCAAAACTTTACTTTTACAGTGTCACGGCTCATATTAATAGTTTAGACTCCACTTTGTAGTACGTTGCATTATTTCTTATTAATCCAAATATAAATGGGAAAAAAAAAAAAAAAAAATCTCTTAGGAACCATAAGGCTATGTGTGCCCAATGCGTTTTTTGCGGCGTTTTTGCCCGTTTTTTGGGTGCATTTTTGGGCTCAAAACTGCATGACTTTGCTTCCTCAGTATGAGTTTTCATTTTTGCTGTCCGCACACAACTTTTTTTTAAGCGGCGTTTTTGAGCTTCCATGCAATGCATTGGAAAAACGCAGAAAAACGCAGCCAAAAACGCACCAAAACGCAATAAAAATGTATGTGTTTTTACCGATGCATTTTTTTTGCGTTTTTGCCATGGGTGCGTTATGCGTTTGTGCGTTTTTAGCGGCCAAAAACGCACAAAAAGGCAGCGCCAAAAAAAAAAAAAAAGCAGCGTGCGCACATAGCCTAAGAGTCATTACATTTTTGTATTATAGCAAAACCCTTAAGTAATTTTAAAGAAGCAAGGCTGTCTGTTTTCTAAGGTTCCTTCAGATATCAAAATGAGGACAAAAAAAGTGAGCATCAGCGTCTTCTCTGTTGCAGCCATGTCACCCAGTTACTTTGATAATGCTTTAACGGCAGAACAGGAAGGACAGTAGTCGACCGAGGACCTAACTATTCTGCAGTTTTCTATTTTATCATTTATGTTTGAAGGATCATCAATGTCCGATGGGTCGGCACCGGCAGAATGTAGAGTGTACACAGTGACCAGGAAAGCTCCGTACACTTTGTAGGGGCCACTACTAAGCACTTCAGATCGATAGATAATATCTACTAGGACACACATAGGAAGGCATTCTCTCAACTTATTATGTAAACTTGATAGTGGTCGTAAAGACAAGTTTTCAATTTACCTTTTTTCAAAAAGGATTTTTAATTATGTGTACTACTTGTTGCCTAGGTAACCAGCCATCACTACAGCTTATCAGTGGAGTCCAGGGTCTTAAGGCCCAGTCACACTAAACAACTTACCAGCGATCCCAACAACGATCCAACCTGATAGGGATCGCTGGTAAGTTGCTAGGAGGTCGCTGGTGAGATGTCACACAGTCAGATGCTCCAGCGATCCCACCAGCAACCTGACCTGGCAGGGATCGCTGGAGCATCGCTACACGGGTTGCTGGTGAGCTCACCAGCAACCAGTGACCAGCCCCCAGCCAGCAGCGCCGCGTGGAAGCGATGCTGCGCTTGGTAACTAAGGTAAATATCGGGTAACCAACCCGATATTTACCTTGGTTACCAGCGCACACCGCTTAGCGCTGGATCCCTGCTCTCCTAGCTACAGTACACATGGGGTTAATTACCAGATGTGTACTGCAGCTACATGTGCACAGAGCAGGAGCCGGCACTGACAGCTGAGAGCTGCGGACGCTGGTAATGAAGGTAAATATCGGGTAACCAAGGTAAGGGCTTCTTGGTTACCCGATGTTTACATTGGTTACCAGCGTCCGCAGAAGCTGGCTCCTGCTGCCTGCACATTTAGTTGTTGCTCTGTTGCTGTCACACACAGCGGGAGAGCAACAACTAAAAAATGGCCCAGGACATTCAGCAACAACCAACGACCTCACAGCAGGGGCCAGATTGTTGCTGGATGTCACACACAGCAACATCACTAGCAACATCGCTGCTACGTCACAAAGAAGGGAATTTTGTTTACTTACCGTAAATTCCTTTTCTTCTAGCTCCAATTGGGAGACCCAGACAATTGGGTGTATAGCTATTGCCTCTGGAGGCCACACAAAGTATTACACTTAAAAGTGTAAGGCCCCTCCCCTTCTGGCTATACACCCCCAGTGGGATCACTGGCTCACCAGTTTTAGTGCCAAAGCAAGAAGGAGGAAAGCCAATAACTGGTTTAAAGACCAATTCAATCCGAGGAAACATCGGAGAACTGAACCATACCACATGAACAACATGTGTACCCGAAAAAACAGAAAAAACCCCGAGAAAACAGGGCGGGTGCTGGGTCTCCCAATTGGAGCTAGAAGAAAAGGAATTTACGGTAAGTAAACAAAATTCCCTTCTTCTTTGTCGCTCCATTGGGAGACCCAGACAATTGGGATGTCCAAAAGCAATCCCTGGGTGGGTAAAAGAATACCTCATGATAGGGCCGTCAAACGGCCCTCTCCTACAGGTGGCCAACCGCCGCCTGAATGACTTATCTACCTAGGCTGGCGTCTGCCGAAGCGTAGGTATGCATCTGATAATGCTTGGTAAAAGTAAGTAGACTCGACCAGGTGGGTGCCTGACACACCTGCTGAGCCGTAGCCTGGTGCCGTAATGCCCAGGATGCACCCACGGCTCTGGTAGAATGGGCCTTCGGCCTTGAGAGAACCAGAAGCCCAGTAGAACTGTAGGTTTCAAGAATTGGTTCCTCGAGCCCCCGAGCAAGGGTGGATCTGGAAGCTTGCGACTGTTTACGCCGACCAGCGACAAGGACAAAGAGTGCATCCGGGTGGCGCAGGAGCGCCATGCGGGAAGTAGAACCTGAGTGCTCTCACCAGAACCAACAGATGCAAATCTTTCTGAAATTGATGGACTGGACGAGGACACAAAGAAGGTGAGGTGATATCCTGATTGATATGAAAATGGGATACCCCCTTAGGGAGAAATTCCGGAACCGGACGCAGAACTACCCTGTCCTGGTGAAGGACCAGGAAGGGAGTTTGTATGAGAGCGTTGCTAGCTCGGAAACTCTCCTAAGAGACGAGACCGTTACTAGAAGGCCACTTCCCGTGAAAAACGGGAAGGGAGACATCCTTCAAAGGCTCGAAAGGCGGCATCTGGAGAGCAATTAGAACCTTGTTCAGATCTCAGGGCTCTAACGGCCGCTTGTACGGAGTGCTGAGAAGACAAACTCCCCGTAGGAACGTGCGTACCTGAGGAAGTCGTCGTTTCTGAAAAAATACAGATAGCGCTGAGACTTGTACCTAAAGGGAACTGAGCGACAACCCATTTTCCTACCTAGATTGCAGGAAGGAAGGAAACATAGACGATGCAACCGGCCAGGGAGAAACACCCTGCGCCGAGCACCGAGATAAGAACATCTTCCACGTCCTGTGGTCAATCTTGGCGGACGTTGGTATGCTAGCCTGTCTCATGGTGGCAACCACGTCCTGAGGTAATCCTGACGACACTAGGTTCCAGGACTCAATGCCACACCATCCGGTTGAGGGCCGTAGAATCCAAATGGAAGAATGGCCCTTGAGACAGCCAGTCTGATTGGTCTGGTAGTGCCCCCGGTTAGCCTACCGTGAGGCACCACAGAACCGAGTACCACAACATCCTCGGCCAATTTGTAGCGACGAGGATGGCGCGGCCGCAGTCGGTCTTGATCTAGCGCAGTACTCTGGGCAACAATGCCAGAGGTGGCACCTAAGGTAGCTGGAACTGCGACCAATGCTGAACTAAGGCGTTTGCCGCCAGAGCTCGATGATTGTGAAACCGTGCCATGAAGCTGGCACATTGTTGTTGTGCCGTGACGCCATTAGATCGACGTCCGGCCTCTGTCAGCGGCGCCAGATCTCCTGAAACCCGTCCGGGTGAGGAGACCATACTCTTTCGGCCACACCTCAGCGACTTAGGAAGTCAGCTTCCTAGTTTCCACACTTGGGATGTGAATTGTGGATATGGTGGATGCCGTGTCTTCCACCCACATCAGAACCTGCCGGACTTCCTGGAAGGCTTGCCGGTTGCGCGTTCTTCCTTGGTGGTTGATGTATGCCACCGCTGTGGAGCTGTCCGACTGAAGTCGGATATGCTTGCTTTCCAGCCGCTGTTGGAAGGATTGTAGGGCAAGATACACTGCTCTGTGTTCAAGAACATTGATCTGAAGAGTGGACTCTTGCTGAGTCCACGTACCCTGAGCGCTGTAGTGGAGAAAAACTGCTCCCCACCCTGATAGACTCGCGTCTGTCGTAACTATCGCCCAGGACGGGGATAGGAAGGACCTTCTTTTTGACCAAGAGGTGAGAAGAAGCCACCACCGTAGAGATTCCTTGGCCGCCTGAGAAGAACGACGACTCTGTTGAGGGACGTCGACTCCTCGTCCCATTGGCGGAGAATGTCCCATTGTAGTGGACGCAGTAAAACTGCGCGAAAGGAACTGCCTCCATTGCTACCATCTTACGTAGGAAGTGCATGAGGCGTGTCAATGTGTGCGACTGGTTCTTAAAGAAGAGCTTGCAGCCCGTAGTGAATGCTGTTTGTCTAGCGGCAGCTTCACTATCGCTGAGAGAGTAAGAAACTCTATGCCTAGATATGTTATCGATAGGGTCGGGGTCGGATCTGACTCTAAAAAGTTGATGATCCACCCAAAACTCTAGAGAGTCTCCAGCGCAACGTTCGGGCAGTGTTGGCATGTTTCCTAAGAGAGTGCCTTGACAAGTAGATCGTCTAAATACGGGACCACAGAGTGACCCTGAGAGTGCAGGACTGTGACTACTGCTGCCCTGACCTTGGCGAAGACCAGTTGGACTGTCGCTAGCCGGAAGGTAGAGCTACGAACAGAGGGTGTTCGTCTCCTATAACGAAGCGTAGAAACGCTAGTGCTCTGGATCAATCGGCACGTGTGGATAAGCATCCTTGATGCCTAATGATGCTAGGAAATATCCTTGGGACCTTGAGGCGATGACATGGCGGAGGGATTCCATCCGGAACCGCCTGGTGTCCACGAGCTTGCTGAGCATTTTTAGATCCAGAACGGGACGGAACGGCCCGTTGTTATAGGTACCGCAAAGAATTTGGGGTAAAAACCGTGACCTTGTTCCTGAAGAGGAACGGGGGTCATCACTCTTTCTGCCTATAGAGTGCACCCTGTTTGCAGAAGAGCAGCGGCCCGGCCGGGAGGTGGAGAAATTCTGAAGAATCGAGTTGGAGGACGAGAAGTGAGCTCTATCCTGTACCCGTGAGACAGAATGTCTCATACTCAATGGTCATTGACCTATGGCAGCTAAATATCGCCAAGGCGGGAGAGCCTGCTACCGACCGAGGCCGCAAGTCATGAGGAAGCCGCCTTGGAAGCGGGTTTTCCGACTGTCGCTTTTTTGGGCGAGACTGAGCCCGCTAAGAATCTTAGCTCCTCTGATCCTTTTGAGTCCACCTTGGACGAGGAAAAATGGGACCTGCCCGAGCCTCGAAAAGGCCGAAAACCCCGACTGCCTCTTGCTCTGTTGGGGTTTGTTGTGTCCGGGCTGAGGAAAGGATGAATCCTTACCCCTGGACTGTTTGATGGTTACATCCAACGCTCACCAAACAGTCGGTCAGCAGAAAAAGGCAACTGGTTAGGCAACCTTTTTTGGAAGCAGAATCTGCCTTCCATTCACTTAACGAGCAGACCAGGCTCTGCTTAAAAACACGGAGTAGCGGAGGCTACCGCCGCACGGTTCGCAGAGTCCAGGACAACCTGAATCGCGTAAGAAACAAATGCAGACATTTGAGAGGTTAAGGATGCCACCTGCGGCACAGATGTACGTGTAACCGTGTCAATCTGTGTAAGACAAGCTGAAATAGCTTGGAGTGCCCCAAGGGAGAGAATGCCGGAGCCAACGGTGCGCCGACAGCCTCATAGATGGCTTTCGACCAGAGATCCATCTGTCTGTCAGTGGCATCTTTGAGTTTGCAGTTCCATCTTCCACTGCAACTATGGATCTAGCTACAAGCCTGGAGATTGGAGGATGCCGCTCGGGACATTGGGTCCAGTCCTTGACCAAGTCAGGGGACAGGGATAGCGTGTATCCTAAGCCGTTTGGAGAAGCGCATATCTGGATAAGCGTGGTGTTCCTGGACTGCCTCTCTGAAGGCAGAGTGGTCCAGAAAAATACGTGAAGCTGACTCCTCCACTGGAGGAGTTGTGAGAAATAACCCACATTCTATAGATGGACGCTATAAGATTATTTACTATGGCGTCACAATCAGGTGTATCCAGATTGAGAGCGGTCTCAGGATCAGAATCCTGAGCCGCTACTTCCGCCTCATTACACAGCGAGTCCTTCTGTTAGGACCCTGATGAAACCGAGGCCGCTCATAGCGAGCCCACTTAGGCTGTCTGGGACTGACGTCCGTGCAGAGCCGTGACTCTGGGATGCGTGTGACATTCCCGGAGCTGTTAGTTATTCACACTGAGGGGGGCCATGGATCAATGATTCAACAGTGCCCATATTGTGAGAGACATGTCCGGACTGCTAGGCTTCTAGTATCATAGCCATAGTCTCAGAAAAACTGTCAGTAAATACTGCAGACACCGTCCTCATCCCCTGGCCATTAGTGCATACAATGGGAGTCTATGTACCTGCCGGCCGTATAGCCGTACATGCTGTACCAGCTGTATAGAAAAACATGTGGTTCTGCACCTTTGTTTTACACAGAGAATATGCTGATAACTCCTCCGCATAATCCAGGAGGGTATATACAACGTGCGACCAAACAGTGCAATGTATATAGTACAAGCATATCTATAAGTGCACTTCTGCACTAGTGGGGTTAGCACCACAGGTGCTGCTTAACGCCTGTTACAGCGATTGTGTGACTATCAGAATGCCAGGGTCTTCCACACTTGTCTCTGTATCGTACAGAAACTGACACTAATGGCTGCCGGTGTCCTTGTAGAGAAGGAAGCCGTGGGCGTGCCTGAGAAAGTGCGGGAATCCGGACTCACAGTGCACACAGTGAGAGGGGTGGAGTATGCAAAACATACTCCAGCTCTCAGCTCTGCTCTATGCAGCGTCACGCCCCTACCCTGACTGTCAGGGCTGTGGGCGGTAACGAAGGGAGACTAGGCCCAGAAGCCGGGGACTCGAGTTAACAGCGCGGCCGCCGTAAAAGCGCGGGCCGCGCTGAAGTCCCCGGCGCACCACAAGTGCCAGCCGCGCCGCAGTTCCAGCGGCCGGCGCGACCGCCCTAGAAGTGGCCAGCGTCCCGCCCCTCTCCTGACTGGCAGGTCTGGGGGCGGGAACGAACTAAAGCAGGCCGCAAAAGCCGGGGACTCGAGTTATCAGCGCGGCCGCCGTAAAAGCGCGGGCCGCGCTGAAGTCCCCGGCGCACTACAAGTGCCAGCCGCGCCGCTGTGCCAGCGGCCGGCGCGCCCGAGTCCTAGACGTGGGCAGCGTCCCGCCCCTCTCCTGACTGGCAGGTCTGGGGGCGGGAACGAACGGAAGCAGGCCGCAAAAGCCGGGGACTGTAGTTATCAGCGCGGCCGCCGTAAAAGCGCAGGCCGCGCTGAAGTCCCCGGCGCACTACAAGTGCCAGCCGTGCCGCAGTCCCAGCGGCCGGCGCGGCCGAGTCCCATAAGTGTGCCTGCTTCAGCTAAGCTGAATGAGGCTATGGCACAGGCGCCGCAGCGCTGATGTCCCCCGGCGCACTACAACACCCAGCATGCTGCGGTGTGAGCGCCAAATGCACGGGGACACAGAGTACCTTGAGGAAGCAGGGCCATGTCCCTGATGTACTCCGCTCCATCCAGCATCTTCTCCAGGGGCTGTAGATGGAGCACGGTCTCAGTGCCTGGAGACCGGTAAATCCCACTTCACCCAGAGCCCTGTAAAAAGGGATGGGGAAGGAATCAGCATGTGGGCTCCTGCCGCCGTACCCGCAATGGGTACCTCAACCTTACAAACACCTCCGACATACAGTGGGGTGAGAAGGGAGCATGCTGGGGACACTATATGTGTCCTCTTTTCTTCCATCCGACATAGTCAGCAGCTGCTGCTGACTAAAAAGTGGAGCTATGCGTGGATGTGTTGCCTCCTTCGCACAAAGCACAAAACTGGTGAGCCAGTGATCCCACTGGGGGTGTATAGCCAGAAGGGGAGGGGCCTTACACTTTTAAGTGTAATACTTTGTGTGGCCTCCAGAGGCAATAGCTATACACCCAATTGTCTGGGTCTCCCAATGGAGCGACAAAGAAAGTTGTTTGTTAGCAGCGATGTTGCTAGGGATGTTGTTTAGTGTGACTGGGCCTTTAAGCAAGGAGCGCTGTGCAAACAAGCTCTTTTCTATAGAGCTTGTAAGTACTGCTCTGAAACTACCAGATAAGCTGTATACAGGTAGTTCCCGTGTCCTTGTGCTACTCCTCCAATGCTGCAGTCTCTGCTTGGAGCATGGGAGAGCACAGCTCAGACCAGTGGGGTCAAAGATCCAATCGTCAGCAATGCACTGCCCCCCAGCAAGCCGAATGCGGGGGGGGGAGGGGGGGGCAGGGAAGCAGCACAGTCCTGGGATCAAACAGAATAGCCCTTTAACCTGAAGTTTCATTTGAAATCCATTTAATATTACAAAACATTTCAATACTGAGACGATTTCTGTAAGCATAGTAGAATTAAGAGGCTCCAAAAGGGCCCTCTCTACACAATCTACAGTTACTAAAGGTTCATTTTAGGAAGGAATCCCATTGTGATGATGCTCCATGCAATAAATTCTGTGTGCGTGGATTTCTATAAAGCTGCGGTACTTCAGCCATATACTCACATTACTCTTAGTGGCGTACTCCGCTGACAGGTAGATAAATAACTGCTTCACGTTCCAATCAAATATCGGTTGCAAATGTAGGGTCATTAAGGAAAACGTGACTTTCTTACAAAGCATTGATCAATGTTGTAGTGACCTCAAAATAGCAAACCGTAACCTGAAGAGGCCACATGCACCTTCAGCCTCTCATCCTGACCTCCCATGCTTGGCTCAGTCTAGTGTGAATACGGATTTGATGGTTATAAGGAGGTAAGCCGCTGTCGACATGTTTGGTCACTGTGTCCTGTATGTGTTAGAAATCAACATTCCTGATCTTCCTTTACCCCGGAGGATTATAATGGGCCCCTATACACATAAGGCCACGGGCACACTGAGTATTTGGTGAGGTTTTTTACCTCAGCATAAGCCATAACCAGGAGTGGGTGATAAATGTAGAAGTGGTGCCGTGTTTCTATTATACTTTTCCTCTGATTGTTCCACTTCTGGTTTTGGCTACAAATTCTGAGGTAAAAAAAACCTCACCAAATACTCAACGTGTGCTCGTGGCCTAATTGTTCGTTGATCCTTACACAACTGGCAGGTTTGGCCATCTTTACTCCAATGTGAATGAGCCTCTTAGGTTATGTGCCCACGCTGCGGAAAATGCGCGGATTTTGTTGCGGATTTCTCGAGGAAAAGCCGCGGATTTTCCAGAAATCTGCAGCACAGCTACTCCCCAGCCATTTCTATGGCATTTGGGAAATGCTGTGCCCACGCTGCGGATTTTTCTGCAGTGGAAATCGTGCAGATTTTCGTGCGGAAAAATCTGCAGCATGTCAATTATTGTTGCGGATTTTGCCTATTCAATTGAAAAAAAAAAATAAAAGATATTCGCACCTATGAATCCGCACCTTTCCGGGGGAAAGCTGCGGATTTTGATGCAGAAAAATCCGCAGGTACAGAGTCCCGTGGGCACATAGCCTAACACACAGACACGCAATATGAGTGTTCATGTCCGCCGAATGGCTCTTCCAAAGGAGAAACTGCTAAGCACATTCTTGTGGCTCTTGGATCAGATTTATGTTCAAACATGTCTATCATAAGTCAGAGTGAGATGTGTGCTCGAGACTGTCTTAATGATATATATATAGTAATCATTTTTCCCCTATGAAAGAAAATAAAGAGACCGTCTTGATGTAAAAAATGATACCATATACTGAAAGCTGAAGCTTAAGGCCATGTGCGCACTAGAAATGTGAAGTTTCTCAAGAAAATTTCTTGAGAAACTTCTGGGAGTGAAAGATTTTCCAGACCTCCGGAAAAAATCCGCACCAAATCCGCATGCGGATTTGCCGCGGAATAGCCGCGATTTTCCCGCGGGTGGTTCTCTGCGGATTTTGCAGGCTGTACTGCCGAAATCCGCAGGGTACCTGCGGAAAAGAATTGACATGCTCATTTTCTCAAGAAATTTTCTCGAGAAATTCTTCTCAAGGAAATTTCTTGAGAAAAATCCGCACAGTGCGCACAGCTATTTTTTTTTTCTCATAGAATTTGGTGGGAAATGTCTGCACAAAGATTGCAGACATTTCTCAAGAAATTTCCGCGGCAAATCCGCGGGTAAAACGCACTAGTGCGCACAGAGCCTAATACTTGAGAGTCCTAATTAATCCCATGACGAGGAATGATTTGCACAGGTTAGTTTTACAATCCATCGCACTGCAGGTCTCACTGACTGACCAGGACAGCAAACAATGATCACACATGTAAAGAAGCTCATCTGCCTCCATGTATGGCGGGCAACTATTGTATCATCTGTTCCCAGATACAGGGGGTCTGGCAGGCACAACACTATTACTCTAAATAGCCATATTGGAACTGAGCCCCTATAAAATTCACCCTTTTACTTTATTAACGGTTGTCTGCTGTGCAGTGCACCGCTCCACCCACTGATTTTACATGTGTCTGCCTCCATCTACCTCGACTGACAGCAGTGGTTTGCTCAGAGCAAGTGATTTCTACAGAGAATCCTTGGTTATGTGCTGCATTGCAAACCTGTAAGTGTAAAGAAGGGGCCACAATGATGAAAGGGCGGTGCGCTCTACACCGAGCGGCTACAGGGCGGCGCGCTCTACACCGAGCGGCTACAGGGCGGCGCGCTCTACACCGAGCGGCTACAGGGCGGCGCGCTCTACACCGAGCGGCTACAGGGCGGCGCGCTCTACACCGAGCGGCTACAGGGCGGTGCGCTCTACACCGAGCGGCTACAGGGCGGTGCGCTCTACACCGAGCGGCTACAGGGCGGTGCGCTCTACACCGAGCGGCTACAGGGCGGTGCGCTCTACACCGAGCGGCTACAGGGCGGTGCGCTCTACACCGAGCGGCTACAGGGCGGTGCGCTCTACACCGAGCGGCTACAGGGCGGTGCGCTCTACACCGAGCGGCTACAGGGCGGTGCGCTCTACACCGAGCGGCTACAGGGCGGTGCGCTCTACACCGAGCGGCTACAGGGCGGTGCGCTCTACACCGAGCGGCTACAGGGCGGTGCGCTCTACACCGAGCGGCTACAGGGCGGTGCGCTCTACACCGAGCGGCTACAGGGCGGTGCGCTCTACACCGAGCGGCTACAGGGCGGTGCGCTCTACACCGAGCGGCTACAGGGCGGTGCGCTCTACACCGAGCGGCTACAGGGCGGTGCGCTCTACACTGAGCACAATTGAGGATCCTCTTTAGACAGCACTCACTCAGGGCATACCAGTGCTGTCACTCAAGAGGAGAGGCAGCCCCATGCAAACACCAGTGAGTGGCATGGTGCACTGTACCACATCAAGGGTGAACAGAGAAGCATTGATGGCAAGTTTGATAAAGAGCACTTTATGCATAATAGAAGCAACCATTAATAAAGGAGTATGATTTTTATAGGGGCTAAGTTTCCTATATGGCTTGTAGTTTACCAAAAGCAATATGGGGTGGACCCCCTTTAAAAGCCATAAATTAGCATTTTTTGCACTAAAGTTTTTGACTTTAGTGTAAACCATGGGGAATAGTAATGCTGTGTGAAGGCAGCGGAGCTGTAATCATAGCTGTATCCTAATAAAACAGAGCCAATATTGCCGAGCAGCCAAGCGTGAGAACAGATGGGTGTCGGGACAGTCCCTTTAAGGCCTGATTTTGCTAAAACCGTTGTTTTGCTTGATTATAGGAACAGAATAAAATTAACACCAGTGCTGGAGCCAACACAAGATGGAAGCCATTGATACTGCCCACATCACTGATATGACAAGTTTCCATTCTGGTTTCTGGAATGCACAGAACATACAGCACAGCAGCGCTCATACATCGCGGACACAACTTCACTGTCACTTTAACTGAACCACATGTTCCCGAGATCACTCGTTCTGCGCTGCTCACTTTGGCAAATATTCGGAGTAAACACAACCTTGGGATATGAGCTGCAGAACTTGTTATCTGCGGGATTAGGTTACTTAACAGTCAGGAACAGAATGAAAGAAGCCTATAAAATAAAGGATATCTGCATTTATATCAAATATGAGAAATCCCAGGTCGCTCTTTTCTCTGGGGCCAGTGAAATCTTCAACATTCTCCCTGCAAGACAAGGGAATAAGACATTACAGATCGCAGACCGGAGAGATAGCAAGGCTGAACTTGTATTATATTTCATTACAATTTGTGCCAAAAACACTAAACAAGTCTATTAAAAAATCTAAAATATCACAGGGGGGCAAAATCCTGCATGACCCCTGTATACATAGGAATCAACAGTGCACACGGAAACTGTCGGCAGTCACACTATTTACCCACACCACCACCATGGTCCTAGTTTCTTGTGTGCACAGGGCCAGATGAGCATCCAGTGTTTTCTTCAAGGATCAGAAGGCAGCAGGGAACCTTTACATGCAATTAAGGAGTAAACAATGGGGTCTTTCCATTCTTAAAGGGAATCTGTTAATAAGAGCAACCCCCAAATCATATATGGAAATGAAGATCTTTGAAATTTAAATCTATCAACACTACACTACATGCAAACAAGCTGTACACTATAAAAGATAAAAGTTCTCACTGCAGGAAAACAGTAGCAGATATAAAAAGCAAGTAAATTGCAAACTTGCTTATTTTCATACTAACTAAAGCAAATAAATAATTGACAATGCTAAAATTAAAAAAAAAAAAAATCATAAGAATAAGCTCAAATGAGAAAATTAAAAATAGTCTGATTTTCATCCAGAAAAAACAGACATTGTTTAATCTGTATTGTAATCCGTGAGGAATCTGTTTTTAAACATCGGTTATTAACATTTACAAGAATAAATACCATTCCCTGTATTAAACTATTAAAAAACACAAAAACCTGAGTTGAAACAATGTTCAGTAAACATGCAACATTAAGCATGTGAATTGCAGCCTTAAGACTAGAAAAAAAAAAAAAAACAGAAAAATTGGTTTTTTTCTAGTCTTAAGGCTGCAATTCACATGCTTAATGTTGCATGTTTACTGAACATTGTTTCAGCTCAGGTTTTTGTGTTTTTGTCTGTTATATTGCTTTATTGCAAGTTGGGGGTGCAGCCCTCCTAATACTGAGACTGAACAACTGATTGTGTCTCACTTTGCTGTGTATTTTATCTGGGACACAGCTGACCACTTGCCACCATTCATATTGAAGTTTTGACATGACACAAGTCAGGTACAGAATATGTTTTTAACTTTAGTAGGTTAGGGACTGTCTCAGATGGGTACACCGTGACGAGGTGGGACAGCTTTTTACCTTTTTGCAAAAATGTATATACTAAGTATCCTGTTATTAAGCACTTGCAATTTATTTATAGTCAGGGTATTTTTCATACAATTTTTCTCTTTGGTTTTTTACTGTATTAAACTATTGTAAGATATCTGGAAAAAAATCAAATTATACACATATGATCCTTACTGGATCAGGTTTAGGCTATGCGCCCATGGGACAATGTACCCGTGGATATATCCGCAGGTTTCCTGCAGCAGCGCCCCGGAATCCGCAGCTATCCATTGCTGAAGGATTCCAGCGAAATATCTGCGGTAAACCTGCGGACATTCATGCGACTTACCTGCGAAGACCCGGCCTCTATCTCCATAGTGGAGGGCTGGGAATTCCACAGATATTTCCACAAGAATAATGGACATGCAGTTACGTGCGGCTGCGGGACATCCGCAGCATATTCCACAGCTGCACATACCGCACCATTGATTCAGCACTCCGCATGTCCCATAGGATAACATGGGGAGTGTCTGTACTTGCTAAATCCTGCAGATTTATCTAAAACATCCAGATAAGTCCGGAGGTTTTCCACGGCAAAATCCGCGGGTACAGAGTCTCATGGGCACATAGCCTTAGGCTGCTTTCACACATCCGGATTTTTGCTCTGCGGCACAATACGGCGTTCTGCAGAAAAACCGCAACCGGCTTTTGTAACGCCGGTTGCGTTTTTTTTTTGCATAGACTTACATTAGTGCCGTATTGTGCCGCAGGGGCTTGCGTTCGGTCCGGTTTTTGCCGCATGCGGCAGATTTAGCCGATGCCGCGGCCGGATCGAACGTTCCCTGCAACGTTTTTTGCTCCGGCAAAAAACACTGCATCGCGCCGCATCCGGCCGCTGCCGCGCATTTTTCAATGCATACCTATGGAGGCCGGATGCGGCGCGATGCGGAAAAAAACGCATCCGGTCGCCGCATGCGGTTTTTTCCACTGCGCATGCTCAGTAGCATGCCGCAACCGGAAAAAAACGGACGGGCCGCATGTAAAAACTTATGCAAAGGATGCGGTGTTTTCGCCGCATCCGTTGCATAGTTTTCACAGCCGGATTGAGCCGCACTGCTCAAACCGGATGTGTGAAAGTAGCCTTATTCTTCGCACCCACAGACGAACAGGCAAATCTCATCTGAAATATGGAAAAGACAAGTGTATATTCTGTTTGTTCAGGCAACGATTCAATCTGTGTGAAAAATAAGAATTATTCTTACCGATAATTCGCTTTCTAGGACCTTCCACGACAGCATAGGAGGTTGTCTCTCCACGCCCTAATTGGGACAGGAAGTTCAAGAGGTTTAAAAGGACCCTCCCACCTCCCATAGCCAGTGTCTTACAAAGAATCCATAGCATATGAGAAGTACTACACATTCAGGAATACATGAATACATAGGGGAGGGAATTACCTGCTGTCGTGGAAGGTCCTAGAAAGCGAATTATCGGTAAGAATAATTCTTATTTCTCTAGTCCCTTCCACGACAGCATAGGAGGAATACCAAAGAATTGATACCTAGGGGGGGGACCACAGCCTGCAGGACTTTCCTGCCAAAGGCCAAATCCCTGTTGGAATCCAGATCCAGACGATAATGCTTCGTGAAGGTATGGAGCGAAGACCACGTAGCCGCCTTGCAGATCTGCTCAGGGGAGGCCCCTGCCCGTTCGGCCCAGGAGGCAGAGGTAGCCCTGGTGGAGTGCGCCGTGAATCCAGTAGGCGGAGAGAGATGCTGAGCGAGGTATGCATCTCTAATTGCTCGCACAATCCAGTTGGCGACTGTACTCTTAGCCACCTTCTTGCCCTTATTGCGGCCAAAGGGCTGGATGAACAGGTTAGAATCAAGGCGCCAAGAAGCAGTAACCTCTAGGTAGTGCAACACTATCCGACGGACATCCAAAGAATGAAACACTTCCTCACCCGGAGTCCGAGGATTCTGACAGAATGAAGGCAGGACGATGGACTGCGAACGGTGAAAATCCGAAACCACCTTGGGAAGGAAGGAAGGGTCCAGCTGAAAAACAATGCTGTCATCTCTGATGGTCAGATAAGGTTCCCTAACAGACAAAGCCTGAAGTTCGCCGACTCTGCGAGCAGATGTAATAGCCACAAGAAAAGCAGTCTTGTGAGAAAGGGAACGAATGTTACAAGAGCACAGAGGTTCAAACGGAGATTGAGATAGTCCTGTAAGGACCACATTGAGATCCCAGCGAGGCGTCAGGACCCTCCGACGTGGACAGAGTCTACCAGCGGACACAAAGAACCGACGGATCCAACGATGATCTGCCAGAGCCGTGTCAAGACTGCACTGAGTGCTGACACCTGAACTTTCAGGGAGCTGGGCCTAAGACCTAAGTCTAAACCACTTTGGAGAAAGTCCAGAATCTGCGCAATATTAGGCCGAAAAGGGTCAGGAGGCCGAGAACCACACCAGGAGGAAAATCTCTTCCAGATTTTGTTGTATATACTATTAGTCACAGGTTTACGGTTCTTCTGCAGCGTAGCCACAACTTTGTCAGAAAGCCCTTGAGCCTTCAGTGCTCGGGCCTCAGAAGCCAGGCAGCCAAGTTGAGTTTCTGAGGAGCCGGATGGAAAATCGGACCCTGTGACAGTAAGCTGGGGTCCGAACCTAAGAGGACTGGGCCGTCGATTCCTAGCGTCATGACCAAGCTGTACCAACTCCTCCGGGGCCACAGAGGGGCTACCAGTATAGTTGGGACCCCCTCGTCTCTGATCTTCCTCAGGGCCCGTGCGAGAAGAGGAAGAGGGGGGGAACGCGTAAGCGAGGCGAAAGGACCAACTGTGGCAGAAAGCGTCTACCCCTAAAGCCTCGTCCCTTGGGTTCAGGGAGAAATATGTTGCGACCTTGCGATTCTCTGCTGAGGCAAAGAGGTCCACCTCTGGTGCACCCCACCTTGCCACTAGAGAGCAGAACACTGCCTGATCCAGGCTCCATTCCCCTGGATGAACATCCCGACGACTCAGGAAATCCGCCTGAAGATTGAGGGAGCCCTTCAGATGGACCGCAGAAAGGGAGAGCAGAGATTGTTCTGCCCATTGAAAGATTCGGGAGGATACCGACTTCAGGGCGCCTGAGCGTGTACTGCCCTGATGGCGGAGATGTGCCACTGTTGTGACATTGTCTGAATATACCAGGACGTGAGAGTCCCGGACGAGGTCCTGAGCCGCAAGGAGGGCTTCCCTGACTGCCCTGAGCTCCCGGTAGTTGGAGGATTGGGAGCTGACGTAAGGACTCCAGACCCCTTGAAATGGGGAATTTGCCACCATTGCCCCCCCATCCACGTAGGCTGGCATCTGTGGTCAGTGTAACCAGGGGTTTCTGAGTCCAGGCAACCCCCACCTGCAGGTTGGCGGGACTCAGCCACCAGAGAAGGGATGAGGAGACGGACTCCGAGAGGCGAAACCTTCTGTTTAGGGATGACGGGAGTCTGTCCCAGTGTGTCAGGATATGATCCTGGAGACACCGAGAATGGGCCTGAGCCCACCTGACCGAGGGGATGCAGGATGTCATGGAACCCAGGGCCGACATAGCCGCTCGAAGCGTTGGGCGAGCCTGCCTGCGGAGCTTCGAGATTTTGGATAACAGAGCTATCCTGTGGCCCTCTGGGAGAAAAGATGCCTGTCTGTCGGAGTCCAGCAGCACTCCGAGAAACTGCCGTGTGGAGGAGGGGGTTAACTGTGATTTTTTGAGATTGGGAATCCATCCCAGAGACCGAAGGATTCCCAAAGACCTCTCCACATGGCTCCGGAGGGTTGGAGCAGACGGAGCCATGAGAAGAAAGTCGTCCAGATACGGAACTAGACAGATACCCTGCAATCTTATGAAGGCGACCACCTCTGCCATGATCTTGGAAAAGATCCTTGGAGCTGAGGAGATCCCGAAGGGAAGTACATTGAATTGGAAATGAAGTACTTCTTCCCCGTGAAGCACCGCAAAACCTGAGGTATTGTCTGTGTCCCGGATGGACGGGTACATGGAAGTAGGCATCTTTCAGATCGATAGAGGCCATCTGGTGGTGTAGACCTATCAGGGGAATAGCTGATCTCACCGACTCCATCTTGAACCGCCGGTACCTGACCTGACGGTTTAGACTTTTTAAATTGATAATTATACGGACGTCGCCGGATGGCTTCTTGACCAGGAAGAGACGGGAGTAGTGTCCTATCCCTTCTTCCCGACTCGGGACTGGGGAAACGACCCCCGAGTGCACTAACTCTAAAATCTTTGTGTACAACAGAGTCTGTGAACCCGGCGATGCCAGCGCAGTGACTCGGAGACCCGGAAGAGGGGGGGAAAGGAATTCTATGAGAAGACCGTCCGAGATGATCTTCAGAACCCATTGGCAAGAGGTTATGGACTGCCACTGGGTAAGAAACGCTGAGAGTCTTCCCCCCACCCGGGCCGAGTCACTGCTTGTCCTGCTGAGGACGTTGCTGATGTGGAGGGATGAGGATGTTTCTCCCTCTACCTTTGGGATAGCTCCACCTGCCTGCCTTCCCTTTCCCTCTGGGCTGGGAGGCCTGAGGCATCGAGGGACGAAAGGACCGCTTCCTGGTAGGTCTAGGATCGGGCAAGGCCTTACGATCAGTCGCCTTGTCCAGGATATCATCCAGGGCAGGTCCAAACACCAAATCCCCTTTAAAAGGAAGGGAACAAAGCCTCATTTTAGAGGTGGAGTCTCCACTCCAGGCCTTAAGCCAGAGGGCACGTCGGGCAGAGTTAGAAAGCACCGAGGTCCTGGCTGCCAGGCGGACAGATTCCACCGAGGTATCTGCCAGAAAACAGGTAGCCTTCCTAAGCAAGGGAAGGGATTCCAGTAATTCCTCCCTAGGGGTCCCTTGGGAAATATGAGCCTCCAACTGGTCCAACCTCCTAATTAGGGACCTGGATACGCAGGTGGAGGCAATGTTGGCTTGAATAGAGGAAGACGATGCCTCCCAGGACCGCTTCATCAGGCCCTCTACCTTCCTATCCATTTGATCCTTCAGCTGGGAAGTATCCTCAAAGGGAAGAGCCGTTTGCTTAGCTACCCTAGCCACCTGAACGTCTACTCTTGGGATCTCCCAATGTAGTCCCGAAGGTTCCAGAGGAAACCGGCGTCTAAGGTCACTCCGTACCCGCCTCTCAGGACATTCCCATTCCTGAGAAACAATATCCAATATATTGGCATGAACTGGGAATCCCAACTGTTTGACTGACTTCAGGCCAGCAAACATTTCGTCCTGGATTGAAGGAAGAGACTGCACTTCCTCTAAACCCATAGTGCTCCGAACTGCCTCAATAAGATCCCCCAACTCTTCTGAGTGAAAAAGAAAGGACTGGTCAGACCCCCCAGATGGAAATCCTTCATCAGGACCCTCAGAGGTGGAATCAGCGTCCTCCTGATCAGAAGGGGTCGACTGGAGTCTCCTCTTTTTTGGAGGAGAGGGTCCAGTAGCAGGGCCAGGAGCAGGGCCAGGAACAGGGCCAGGCACAGGGCCAGGCACAGGGCCAGGAACAGGGCCAGGAACAGGGAGAGAAGCCAGTGAGGCCCTAATCTCCTGTTTCATCATGGACCGCAACTCATCTATCAGAGATGGTTGTTCGGCCCTAATAACCTGGTCCGTACATTGCTGGCAAAGCTTTTTATCCCATACTGCAGGGAGCTTCTTTATACAGATGGGACATTTTTTAATTTTGTCCACTCTGTCAGGTCTATCAGGCTTATCGGACTTGTCAGTTTTTTCTGACTTCTCAGGCTTCTCTGATTTCTCATTTCTGTCAGTTTTCTTGGTGGCCTTGTCCTCCTAGAAAACACAGAGCAGAGAGCCATAATCACTGATGAGACCTATGTCCGAGGGACCAGTCCCCTCCATACTCACAGTAGCAGGGGGCACACTGGGTTCTGCAGAGGCAGCTGCAGCGGAAGACATGACAGGGAGCACGGTCTTACCATGATCTGATGTCTTCGTGGCAGCCCTTATGGACAAGGGCCTGCCTCCCCAGTGACGGTGCACGTTTCCCCGCCTCCCGCATCCGGTCCTGGGCAGGTCGAGTCGCAGTCGGCGTGCCTCCACGCTGCCTCCGCAAACCGGAAGCGCTCGACCGGAAGTCCGCAAGACCAGAAGTCCCGCCTCCGGGAGCACTTCCGGATCGCTCCGGCAGCGTGCATGCGGGAGGCGGCCGGCGGCTCAGGGAGGACGCCGGCCGGGGAGCTCAACAGCCTGCATCACCCCTCAGGAGGATCCGGAAGGCTGGAGCAGCGGTCCCCCACAGCGTGAGGGAACAGCAAGGGAGGAGCGGTGAAGGCCCGACCGATGCCGTCCGGCTGAAGGTAATAGGGGGGAAAAAAAAAAAAATATACTGCAGTTCGCCGGCCACCACAGCATAGGAGAAAAAACAAAACCTCTCCATGCCCCATGGGGACAGGAAAGACACTGGCTATGGGAGGTGGGAGGGTCCTTTTAAACCTCTTGAACTTCCTGTCCCAATTAGGGCGTGGAGAGACAACCTCCTATGCTGTCGTGGAAGGGACTAGAGAAAACTATTGTTATCTAAATAGCCCTACTGAGTAAGGGTACCGTCACACTTTAGCGACGCTACAGCGATCCCACCAGCGATCTGACCTGGTCAGGATCGCTGCTGCGTCGCTACATGGTCACTGGTGAGCTGTCAATCAGGCAGATCTCACCAGCGACACGTGGAAGCGAAGCACTTTGCTTGGTTACCCGATATTTACCTTGGTTACAGCTTACCGCAGGCTGCCAGACGCCGGCTCCCTCCTCCCTACACATTCAGTTCGTTGCTCTCTCGCTGTCAAACACAGCGATGTGTGCTTCACAGCGGGAGAGCAATGTCCAAATAATGAACCAGAGCAGTGTAACGAGCAGCGAATTCACAGCAGGGGCCAGATCGCTGCTCAGTGTCACACACAGCGAGATCGCTGAGGTCACTGGTGCGTCACAAAAAACGTGACTCAGCAGCGATCTCGCTAGCGATCTCGCTATTTGAGAAGTACCCCTAACATTGGTCTGAGTACTATCTGGGTTTTTCACAAACAGGGTTTGGATGAAAAAAAAAAATACAGTCATGTGAACATAGCCCAAGCCGATAAGGTGTTAATTACCTAATAAACAATTCTTTGATTTTGTGGGGTAACCAATGCTACACCTCCAAAACCAACAGGCAACAACTGCCCGTTTCAAATCTGCAGCATGTCATTTCTTGCAGTGTTTTTCTCCCATACAAATTACTGGGGGGAAAAAAATGCATCACAAAGGCAAAAAAAAAAACAAAAAACATGTGGCTTTAGCATTTTTCCTACCAAAAAAGAAAAGGTCTACAGCAAATACTTAGCGCGAGCACATACTCTTAAACAGGTCATGGTGCTATGGTATATATATGGTGCATTTTTGGCTCAGCAGGGCACTGATGTGCCCTGGAAGCCGGCCCGGTGGAAAGGGAGCTTGTGTTCACCTAGGGAGTCAGATTGGCAGAAAGGGCGCCCGTGGAGCCGGCCCAGCAGGACGCCCGCGGAGCGTTTTTTTTTTCATATTTCATTCTCACTGCCCCCATTTTTTGGGGTTGTGTTTTTTTTTTTTTTACATCCACCATATGGTATTGGAGATATGGGCCTTTTAATTTTACGGCCTGGACAAAGGGGCACGGCTCACAGGATTCTCTGTGGACTTGTCTTTAGGTTGTTCCCCATTATTATCCTGTAAGCCACACCTCGTTGGTAAGGACCATAAAAATTAGCACTAAATAAACAGGCCCATATCGCCGATACCATATGGTGGGTTTAAAAAACCACATCCTCGAGGGAGCAGAGTGAACAAAATACGTGCAAACACTTCTCACTTGACCTGGTGACAGGTCCTCTTCACTTGACCAGGTGACAGGTCCTCTTCACTTGACCTGGTGACAGGTCCTCTTCACTTGACCTGGTGACAGGTCCTCTTCACTTGACCTGGTGACAGGTCCTCTTCACTTGACCTGGTGACAGGTCCTCTTCACTTGACCTGGTGACAGGTCCTCTTCACATCCGCCCCAATGTTTCACCACTGGTTTAACTGGGACTTATGACCTGATGGCAACATTAGAATATAAAACATTGATAATTCATCAAGAACCCCAGCGATGATCCGAGCACAATGAACGGCACTGTCGTGTCCTCAGTAGCACCTACATATAGATGATGGTACCTGGCAGTAACATCTGGCCTGGACAATCCAATCAGAGGGGCTGGATGAAGCAGAAGCACCATCAGTATTCCTCCAGGAGGCCACCAGTAACACTAGCGGGGTGACCTCACACTGGTGGTCAGTGAAGGCCGGTGGCTCCCGACTTAAGGACGGTATCCATAGTGACACTCAGCCACGGCCGGACACTTTCTGCAGGACACCTACCCGTCCAAATAGCGACAGACTAAAGCCCAATTCATTACGAGATCATGTGCTGCAGCAGCTGCGGCACCCACAGGGGGCTCTGCTCTGTAGCCTGGGTGCCCACTAATGCCCATATAACGGTCCACATCACCTATTGCCCGGCAGTGGCGCCTACAATGTGCAGCTTCTTATGATGGGCACCCTGTGGTGCAGCAGTGAGCAGGAGACGATCTCAGACTGCACCAGCCACCTTCTCACTGACACGTCACGTCCTCAGCTGGAGTTCCCCTTTAAGAGCATATGGCAGGGGCAGTACTCACAGCGTCACCCGGGAGACGTGAATGTTCACCGGCACCACTCGGTCTTTGAATGCGGTGGTGATGAAACATCCGAAAGTGAGAGCGGCCATAACACTCAGAGAGAAGGCGAAGAGGGAATTGGCCCTGGACAGCGCGGTGTTCATGGTGCCGGCGCGGATGTGTGCGGAGGACGGAGCCTTGTGCCTGCTGTCACTGCTGGGGCTAACGCTGAGCTGTCTGAATGAGCCTAGCGACGCTCCGTCACTTCCGGGTCAGGAAGCCGCCACACAGGAAGAGAGCATGCCGGGAGCCAACGTAGAAAGAGACGTATCAGTCACCTGACTATACTGAGCGGCCATGCTTGTTACTGGCAGTCTCCTGTGGTGTGCTGTGATAGGTGAAAAGTGCGGCTCAGTGTCCGACCAGGTGTCACAATAAGCAGAGCCAGACTGTCCCCGACCAATCATTAGGGCCAGGTTCTCCTCCACCAATAAGCAGTACCATGCTGTCCCCCACCAATAAGCAGAGCCAGACTCTCCCCCACCAATTATTAGGGCCAGGCTCTCCTCCACCAATAAGCACTGCCAGACTCTCATCCACCAATAAGCACTGCCATGCTGTCCCCCACAAATAAGTAGAGGAAGGCTGTCCACCACCAATAAGCAGTGCCAGATTCTCCACCAATAAACAGGGTTAGGTTCTCCCCCACCAATAAGCAGTGCCAGGCTCTCCACCAATAAGTATTGCCAGGCTGTCCCCCTCCAATAAGCAGGGCCAGGCTCTCCCCCACTAATAAGCAGTGCCAGGCTCTCCACCAATAAGCAGTGCCAGGCTCTCCACCAATAAACTGGGCTAGGTTCTCCCCCACCAATAAGCAGTGCCAGGCTGTCCCCCTCCAATAAGCAGAGCCAGGCTCTCCCCCACTAATAAGCAGTGCCAGGCTCTCCACCAATAAGCAGGGCCAGGCTCTCCCCCACCAATAAGCATGGCCAGGCTCTTCCCCACCAATAAGCATGGCCAGGCTCTCCCCCACCAATAAGCAGAGCCAGGCTCTCCCCCACTAATAAGCAGTGCCAGGCTCTCCACCAATAAGCAGGGCCAGGCTCTCCCCCACCAATAAGCATGGCCAGGCTCTTCCCCACCAATAAGCATGGCCAGGCTCTCCCCCACCAATAAGCAGGGCCAGGCTCTCCCCCACTAATAAGCAGTGCCAGGCTCTCCACCAATAAGCAGGGCCAGGCTTTCCCCCACTAATAAGCAGGGCCAGGGTCTCCCCAACCAATAAGCAGGGCCAGGCTCTCCCCAACCAATAAGCAGGGCCAGGCTCTCCCCAACCAATAAGCAGGCCAGGCTCTCCCCAACCAATAAGCAGGGCCAGGCTCTCCACCAATAAGCAGGCCAGGCTCTCCCCAACCAATAAGCAGGGCCAGGCTGTCCCCCACCAATAAGTATTGCCAGGTTGTCCCCCTCCAATAAGCAGGGCCAGGCTCTCCCCTACTAATAAACAGGGCCAGGCTCTCCACCAATAAGCAGTGCCAGGCTCTCCACCAATAAACAGGGCTAGGTTCTCCCCCACCAATAAGCAGTGCCAGGCTGTCCCCCTCAAATAAGCAGAGCCAGGTTCTCCCCCACTAATAAGCAGTGCCAGGCTCTCCACCAATAAGCAGGGCCAGGCTCTCCCCCACCAATAAGCATGGCCAGGCTCTCCCCCACCAATAAGCATGGCCAGGCTCTCCCCCACCAATAAGCATGGCCAGGCTCTCCCCCACCAATAAGCAGGGCCAGGCTCTCCCCCACCAATAAGCAGGGCAGGCTCTCCCCCACTAATAAGCAGGGCCAGGCTCTCCCCAACCAATAAGCAGGGCCAGGCTCTCCCCAACCAATAAGCAGGCCAGGCTCTCCCCAACCAATAAGCAGGGCCAGGCTCTCCACCAATAAGCAGGCCAGGCTCTCCCCAACCAATAAGCAGGGCCAGGCTCTCCCCCAGCAATAAGCAGGGCCAGGCTCTCCCCCACCAATAAGCAGGCCAGGCTCTCCCCTACTAATAAACAGGGCCAAGCTCTCCCTACCAAAAAGTTGTGTTGTTTTCTCTTCCTTAGATCTTTTGGGTTTTTCCATCCTGGTCTGTTCCTTATTATTACTCTTGTTGTTTGGATTGCTTTGTTTGATTGCTGTTTATTGTACCCCTGTCTGTCTTATCCTCTCTATGTCTTTAATCTAGAGAGAGACTAGCTTTCCTGGAGCCCTGCGCACTATACAGGGCTGTATCTAGTGAAAGATAGGGATAAGCGCGTGATGAGCAACAGGGTGAAAGAACCCGTATAGGGATGTTAGGGAGTGTATGGATCAGCCTTAGGTGAGTTTAGCATGTGACCCTGCTCTCCTTTCCCTAGCGCCAGGGCCCTCCATTATATCGTGTACCCTATGTGTTGCGGCACTTGCCCAGTGTTCCTATGTTCCTGGCAGAACCCCTAAAATCACTGCGTAACATTATCACTAACCCTACCATTTTTGGTGGGGGTCAACTATGGACCCCACTGCTGCTTTAGCAGAGTAGCTGCAGAGTCTGTCAGTGGAGGTAGCAAATTTGCGTTCGGTTATGTTGCAGGCCCCCTCTCAACCCGCGTTTAGTGGCCACTGCTCTCAGGCCATTCCTGCCTAAGTTAGCATTGCCAGATAGGTTCACTGGTGGATGGGAGAAGTTTGTGGTATTAATAATATAATATAATAATATAATATTTATTCATTTATATAGTGCTGTTAATTCCACAGCACTTTACATACAATGGCAACACTGTCCCCATTGGGACTCACAATCTAGTTTCCCTATGAGTATGTTTTTGGAATGTGAGAGGAAACCAGAGTACTCGGAGGAAACCCACGCAATTTTTTATGCCCGCTGAAGTTCTATTAGGTGGAAAGAAGGTGTATAGTTTTGCCATTTTGGATAGTGATGCGCGGTCCAATTTGGTGGATTTCCAGTTCAGCCCCAGTGCCTTTCTCCACATAAGTTACCTAAACATATTCCAATTGTTGCCATTGATTCTGCCCCTCTGAGTCAGGGACATTTCACTCAGGTTATTCAAGGTTTACATCTCCAGGTAGGGGCCATGCACACATAATCCTTTGATTGTTTTGTGCTGGAGGGTGGTTTTAGGTTTCCCTTGGCTGATGCTATACAATCCTGTAGTGGACTGGCAGACATGGGAGGTAGTAAGTCAAAACAATTTCATGCACACTTGTATTTCAATGGTCGGTGCCAGGTTCTTGCCTAAGTATTTGTCTGACTTTGAGGATGTTTTTTCTGAGCAAGGGTGTCAGGAGCTGCCACCCCACCACTCCTACAAGTGTTTAGTCAATCTTATGCCAGGGGCAAATTTGCCAAGAGCAGGCTATATAATATTTCAGGTCCAGAGAGGCAGGCCATGAAAGAGTACATTACAGAACACTTTGCCAAAGGACATATTAGACCAACCTGTTCTCTAGTGGCGGCAGGGTGTTTGTTTGTTAAGAGAAAAGTCGGGGGACTACATCCTTGTTTGGATTTCTGTGAATTAAATCGGATCACTGTTCGAGATCCGTACCCCCTCCCTCTCATCTCTTTTATCAGATTGTCGAGGCTAAATGCTTCACCAAACTGGATCTGAGGGGGCATACAATCTTATCCAGATTAAGGAGGGGGATGAATGGAAAAGATGGTCAATACCCCGGAAGGACATTATGGAAACCTTGTCATGCCATTTGGGTTAACCAATGCCCCCGCTGTGTTCTATCATTTTGTTAATGACATTTTCCAACATCTGGTAGGTAGATTTGTGGTGGTATATTTGGATGACATTTTAATCTATTGACCGAATCTAGAGTCACACCAAGTACATGTGAGGCAGTTGTTACAGGTACTTAGTGTGACGGGGTATGCGACAGAGCAGTGAGGGACGCCAGGCCAAGGAACAAACCAAAGGGCTTTATTGGAACCACAAATATAAAGCACCAAACATAAATATAGATCCTTAAAGTCTGCAAGGAGTCCACAACAAAAGAAAAGATCCAGGGGCCTCACCTGGTATTCCGATGCCAGGGAATATAGGGCAATGGCCCTTATATGAGTTCCTTGAGTCCAACAGGGTGAACAACAAAATGCAATCCCACGTGGCCACTGATCTCCAGTCTGTAACAGTCCATACACAGGCTCTAGGATCCAGCCTCAGCTATAGATCCTAGTGCTTCTTCAGCCGAGATCCAACTAACTGACCTACATGGGTCTCATTGTTCTTCTCTCCTAGTATCAGCCCCTAAGGTGGGCCCAAATCTGCCTGGACATTTGATGACATTTGATACATGAATGGACATTAGACTCCTGGCTCTGTCTTGTTTACCAAGTTGTGGAATGGAGAAGTCCCATGCTGAAAAGAACAAACAATTCCCCAGCAGAAGCAGCACAAAGGAGGGACAGACTATTACACCATGAGCACAGGCGGGGGAGGGACACGCTGTTACAACCCCTTCCCCCCTCAATTTGTGTACGGACTAGTGACCTCAACAGGTCACTTGTCAAGTAAACATGGTGGACCTGACTCAGGGCTCCTCTTGCCTGGACAATCCATCTGCATTTTGGTGTTGGCTGCCCCTTCTATATTGTATTGTAAAGTTATAGGGTTGAAGAGCCAGACTCCATCGTAGTAAGCGTCCATTGTCCCCAGAGACTCTGTTCAGCCAGGTGAGGGGATTGTGATCAGTAACCACAGTGAATTCTCGCCCATACAGATACGGCCTTAGTTTCCTAAGGGCCCATACTACAGCCAGGCATTCCTTCTCAACAGTTGCATAGGCCACTTCTCGGTCCAGCAGTTTCCTGCTGAGGTAGGCAATGGGGTGCTCCTCCCCGGCTGCATTCACCTGGCTGAGTACAGCTCCCAGTCCATAAGAAGAGGCATCCGTCTGCACAATGAATCTCCTCTTGTAGTCTGGAGCAGCCAGAACAGGGTCACAGACCAGGGCGTCCTTCAGCCGGTTAAAAGCCTCATCACAGGCTGGAGTCCAGATCACCAGCCGGGGCATCGTTTTCTTCGTGAGGTCTGTAAGGGGCTTGGCCACACTGGCAGTGCCCAGGAAAGCCATAACTTGTTTCTTGGTTTGGGGTACAGGCCAGTCTCTAATAGCCTGGATTTTGGCAGGTTCAGGACGTAACTTCCCTCCTCCTACTCAATGCCCTAGGTATTGGACTTCACCCATCCCCAATTGGCATTTATCAGGTCGAATGGTTAGGCCTGCTGCGAGAATCCGGTCAAGAACAAGACCTACTTGATTCAGATGTTCATCCCATGTGTGGCTGAAGATGGCAATATCATCCAAGTAGGCACAAGCGAAGTCGCCACATCCCCGGACGATCTGGTCCACCATTCTCTGAAAGGTTGCAGGGGTGTTTTTCATTCCGAAAGGCATGTTTAGAAATTCATACAGACCAAAGGGGGTTATAAAAGCCGACCTTTCTCTACCTTCTTCTGTCAGGTGAATTTGCCAGTATCCCTTGCTGAGATCCAAGGTGGTGACGTATCGTGCCCCAGCTAGCCGGTCTAGAAGTTCATCAATGCGGGGCATTGGGTAAGCATCACTGATGGTATGGTCATTTAGTCGTCTGTAGTCCACACAAAATCGAGTACTCCCATCTTTCTTGGGTACTAACACAACAGGAGAGGCCCAAGGACTATGGGAGGCCTGAATCACCCCAAGTTGTAACATCTCCTCCAGCTCATGCTGCATGGTGTTTCTAACTGATTCTGGTACCCGATAGGGAGCCTGTTGTATGGGACGGATGCCCTGAGTGTCCACATGATGTTGGGTTACTGTGGTTCGATCTGGTCGGGATGAGAAAGCAGCCTGTCTCTGATGGAGCACTCCCAACATTTGTTTTTTCTGTAAGGAATCTAAGTGATCTCTCAGAGGAACCTGTTCCACAGTGGATGGGGCTCTGGCTGCTTCAACAAGATAAGATCAGGTAATGGGTCCTCATCCTCCTGACCATCTTCTGAAGCCAGCCGACAGCTTGCTATCATAGATAATGTCCGATCATGGTACTCCTTAATCATATTCACATGGACAGTCCTTTGTCTTAGACCCTGATCAACTAGAGCAAGAAGGTAATTGGTGTCGTTTAGTTTTCTGAGAACCCGGAAGGGACCCTCCCATGTTGTCTGGAGTTTATTTTGCCAATGGGGAACAATCATTAAGACTTGTTGTCCCTCTAAAAATTCTCAATAGCGTGCTTTGCGGTCATACCATGTCTTATGTCTGGTTTGAGCCATCCACACATGATCCTGAGCCAAACTAGCAAGTTGAGCCAGGGTTTCCTGAAGCTTGAGGACATATGGAACAACAGGGGTCCTGTATCTTCACCTTGCCCCTCCCAATATTCCTTTAGCAGAGTTAAGGGTCCTCTGACCTTTCTTCCATAGAGTAGTTCAAAGGGGGAAAACCTAGTGGACTCCTGGGGAACTTCCCGATAGGCAAACAGGATATGGGGTAGGTACTTCTCCCAGTCGGAATCCCTGTCAGTGAAGTCCCTTAGCATATTTTTTAGTGTTTGATTAAACCATTCACAAAGTCCATTGGTTTGAGGATGGTATGCTGTAGTTCGAATTGCTCGTACTCCACAGGTGCGCCACAGACACTGCACCAACTCTGACATGAACTGGGAGCCTTGGTCCGATAAGATCTCACTTGGGAATCCTACTCAGGTGAAAATGGTAACAAGGGCCTCGGCCACCTTGGCTGCAGAAATACTTGACAAGGCCACAGCTTCTGGATATCGAGTAGCGTAGTCCACAACAGTGAGAATATACTGTTTTCCGGATTTACTTGGTTTAGCCAGTGGTCCAATGATATTGACAGCTACTCTTTGAAAGGGTTCTTCTATTATAGGGAGAGGTTGCAAGGGTGCCTTTGGGTGATCTCCGGGTCGCTCTCTACTCTGACATATGTCGCAAGTTCGGCAGAAATGCACCACTGCTTGAGAAATTCCAGGCCAATAGAAAATTTGAGTCAATCGACTCTCGGTGCGAGTTTTCCCTTGATGGCCAGCAGTAGGAATGTCATGAGCAAGGTGTAATAGGGAAACTCTGTATTTCTGAGGAACAATCAGCTGTTTGATATAAGTCCAGGGTTTATCTAGGGAGTCAGCATTGGTAACCCGATATAGAAGTCCATTTTCTCTGATAATTTTTTCCCCATTTTCTCCTAACTGCCCTACTTCAGCCCGAGCTCTAAAGCTAGCCAGGGTGGGGTCAGTCTCTATCTCTTGTCTAAACTGAACTTTATCCCAAGTGACATTCAGATGAGACCCACAAGAAGAATCACTCACCGGCTGTGAAGGCGGTTCGGGTGGCCTCATTTCCATTGATGGGTTGAACACGTCCACATCTGATGCTCTCTTTGCTTGACTTCTGGTTATCGCACCGACAAAGTGGCATTGAAGATTCCCCACATAATTCCCTAGAAGAATGTCTGCAGGAAGGCCGCTCATCACACCAATCATGCATTTTTTTGCCCCAAAGCCATAATCCAGGGTTACACTCGCTCTTGGAATGTATCTTTGAGTACCTCCAGCCAATTCAATGGCAATTTCTGGTCCCTTTTGCATTGCTTCTGGTTGAATTACTCGGGGATCTGCTATGGTGAGAAAAGCCCCAGTGTCACGAAAGCCAACAACTTTTTGGCCATCCAGCATGACCTCCTGTAGATGTTTATGCTGAAGATCATAAGAACGGGTGACTGTGGCTCGCACTCCATAAACTCCTGGTAGGGAAGTCAACATATCAGAGTCACTTGGCAAGTCACCAGGGCCTGAATCCAGCTCTTCTCCTGCTGAGTGTGTCTGTAGATAATGGACAGACAGAGGTGGTCTGCAGCTGTTCTGCCTCCGAACACCTGGACAGTGAGCTTGCAGATGACCAGGCTGCCCACATCGATAACATCTGCGCTGCGTCTCACTCCTTCCAGTTTGCCTTCTGGAGAAGTGGGTAGGAGACCTTGGTGACTGATAGAGAGGTGCAGGTGCTGGAGGTGGTTGTCGATTTGGAGGATGACTCCACTGGATAGATGGGCATGTGGCCCGCAGATGCCCGGGATGCCCACAGCTATAACATCTTCGCTCTTCTACTTTCCTCGTCGCATTCCAGAAAATGTGGTAGAAACAACTAGAGGAACATACACACTGGTATCCACATGAGGTGGATCTAGGAGGTTGAGGAACATTGGGCACTGAAGGACAAGGAACCTCTGGTGTTGGGGAGATGGTCATTTTTGCTCCCTCTGCTAGCAGATTCTTCCACTGAGGTTTGATAGTGAGCACCTCATCAGCTAGAGCGGCAGTTTGTTCCACTGTCTATGGTCTCCTCTTGCGCACCCATTCCCAGATCTCAGTAGGGCACTTGGCATAAAACTGTTCTTTTACGATGACCTGGACGAACGTCTCCCAAGTTAAGGCCCCCTCTCCCTCCAGCCAGCGATGGCATACTTGTTTCAGTCTGTGGGCATACATCTTGAAAGACACTTCCCCATCACAGGCTAACATACTAAACTGAGTCCTATAGGTATCTGGGGTCACGGCATAATGTTCCAGAATGGTCTGTTTTATCTCCCCATATTCACAATTCCACTGAGGGTCCATAGCTCTATAGGCTTCGGCAGCTCCACCCTCCAAGAGGCCCACCAGGTGTCTGACTTGCTCTCTTTCTGGGACTTCCATTAATCGGCACTGATGCTCAAAGTCCTGGAAGAAGCCCTCAATGTCGCCTGCAGCTTCATTAAATGGCTTAAAGTCCTTGCGAGACACTCTGGAGAATTCCCTCATAGTGGGTGCTGTGGTTACAGTTTGTCTGGAGCCTCTAGCTGCTTCCACAGCAAGCCTCCTCTCCAGCAATGCTGCCCTCTCTTGAGCTCTGTGAATGGCCTGCCTCTTATCTTCTATGGTGGCCTCATCTCCCAGCAGTGCCATCTCCTCCTCATACCACACAACCCATTGACTTTTTGGGGTATTTACCTCCAGCTCCCGTCTTTCCTGTCCTTGCTGTGGAAATTGTTCCTCGGTGCCATCTTGCAAACAAGTGTTTTACAATACCTCAATTAGTTGCTCCTTAGAGAGTCCTTTGTAGCCGACTCCTAATTCACGGGCCTTTGTTTGTAGGCTCACCACAGTCCAGTTCTTGTACTCTGAGGTTCTGGTTTCAGACGTTGAGGGGCCATTGTCCTCCATTTCTTCTGCTCTGATCCCACCGCTGCCACCAGTTTGTGACAGGGTATGCGACAGAGCAGTGAGGAACTCCTGGCCAAGGAACAATCCAAAGGGCTTTATTGGAACCACAAAGATAAAGCACCAAACATAAATATAGATCCTTAAAGTCTGCAAGGTGTCCACAACAAAACAAAAGATCCAGGGGCACCGCCTGGTATTCCGATGCCAGGGAAAATAGGGCAATGGTCCTTATATGAGTTCCTTGAGTCCAACAGGGTAATCAACAAAACGCAATCCCACGTGGCCACTGATCTCCAGTCTGTAACAGTCCATACACAGGCTCTAGGATCCAGCTTCAGCTATAGATCCTAGTGCTTCTTCAGCCGAGATCCAACTAATTGACCTACATGGGTCTCATTGTTCTTCTCTCCTAGGATAAGCCCCTAAGGTGGGCCCAAATCTGCCTGGACATTTGATGACATTTGATACATGAATGGACTTTAGACTTCTGGCTCTGTCTTGTTTACCAAGTTGTGGAATGGAGAAGTCCCATGCTGAAAAGAACAAACAATTCCCCAGCAGAAGCAGCACAAAGGAGGGACAGACTATTACACCATGAGCACAGGCAGGGGAGGGACACGCTGTTACACTTAGGAAAAACAAACTATGTCAAGTTGGAAAAATGCATGTTCGCCATTCAGTAGATTAAATTTTGGGGGTATCTATTATCTTCCATTGGTTTTCATATGGATCCTGCTAAAGCCTGGTGTAACGCCTGCCTGGATCCACAGACTCAGATGGGCTGTAAAGGGGAGGCTAGAGGGAAGCCACTCACCAAGCAGGACCCCCAGAACCCTGAAACCCTTTAACCCCTATACAGGGATTTGGAATTACACAGGGGCCCTGGAGATCACTACCTGTGGAAGGCTGCAGTCCGATGAGAGTAGTAGTCAGGCAGGGTCAAACCAGGAATTGCGAAACAGGGACAGAATCGGCAGGCAATCACGTAGTCAGCAAACGTAGCAGAGGTCAAATCCGGATCGTGCAGCGAGGTATAAAAACAGTAGGCAGGAGGGTAGTCAGAAAACACGCAGAAGTCAACACACAGGAATCACCAACAGAATATGACGTAACAGGAGCCAGGAAAATCAGTACTATCTCTGGCAGTGGTCATGTGACAGGAGGGGGAATAAGAAGGGTGTGGTGTCTTCCCATTGGCTGAGCTGAATGCTGGCAACTTCTTCTGGAAGACACATGCCACCCACAGTCAGCCAGCGGTACTGCAAATCCCAAGCTAACCCAGCCCAGTGGATGATCGGAGCCTGCGCCCACCGGTGCCGCTGGCATCGACTCCTCTCCCATCACCAGCACCATCCACGGCAGGAACACGGTGTCGCCTGGTGATCGGAGCAGAAGTCGCTAAAGCAGACTCCGGCGGTGACGTAACACCTGGGCAGTCCTGGACTTGGATCCTCCTGAAAATCCAAGTCTTTACAGCGGTTTCTTGGTTTCGCCAGTTATTACCGTAAGTTCATAAAGAATTTTACTATTAACTGATATGACCAGAAATTGACAGACGTTTCGCATTGGTCTAATCCTCCCCATGTGCTACTCTTAAGAAATGTTTTCCTTCTGCATTGGTCCTCATACAGCCTAAAGTAAAGGCCCCATTAAATGCAACAACAACGCTAACGAGATGTCGTTAGGGTTACGGAATTCGTGACGCACATCCGGCCTCGTTAGCGACGTCATTGCGTGTGACACGTACGAACGACTGATAACGATCACAAATACTCACCTAATCGTTGATCGTTGACACGTCGTTCAAATCCCAAATATCGTTGATGGTGCTGGACGCAGGTTGTTCGTCGTTCCTGAGGCAGCACACACCTACATGTGACACCCCAGTAACGACGAACAACACCGTACCTACGTCCTCCAGCAACGAGGTGGGCGTGACTTTCCTTCGGCTGCTCTCCGCGCCTCCGCTTCTATTGGACGCCTCCCGTGTGACGTCGCTGTGACGCCGCCCGAACTGTTCACTTAGAAAGGAGGCTGTTCACCGCCCACAGCGACGTCGCTAGGAAGGTAAGTACAGTATAGTGTGACGGCTACTAGCGATATTGTGCACCACGGGCAATGGTTTGCCCGTGACGCACAAACAACGGGAGCGGGTACTTTCACGAGCGACATCGCTAGCGATGTCGCTGAGTGTAAAGCCCCCTTTAGGCAAAACCATTCATTGTAGAGGTAGATACATCAGAGGGGGGGCTATGGGCTGTACTGTTGCAGAAATCATCTCCTGGGAAATGGCATACATGTGCCTTCTTCTCTAAAAAATTGTCTTCTGCTGAAAGAAATTATATCAGAAATAGAGAACTCCTAACAATAAAGTTGGATTTTGAGTAATGGCATCATTTTTTGGAAGGGGCAGTACGTCCGGTCATGGTCATTACTGATCATAAAAATTTGTTGTAGTTAGAGGCTGCTAAATGACTTATTTGTAGGCAGGCAAGGTGGTCTCTGTTTTTCACAAGATTTAACTTGTATGTTACTTTTCGTCCGGGGGATAAAAACCTTAAGGCCAATGCATTATCTCGTTTTCCCGGGGAAGGTAATGGTGGCAAGCCTGTCCCTATTTTGCATAAGGGAGTAGTCATTTCGGCAGTATGTTCGGACCTTGAAAAGGTGTTCGCGGACGCTTGTCCTACAGGCAAACTGTTTGTTCCTCTAAATTTACGTCTTAGAATTTTACATGAATATTTTGATTCATTTCTGGCAGGACATCAGTTAAGTAAAACTACTACTGAACTGCTTTCTTGTCGTTTTTGGTAGTCTAAGCTACACCATGATGTTAAGGATAATGTCGCGGATTGCAATGTTTATGCGCGTTCTAAGACCCCTAATACTTATCTGTCTGGGGTTCTGCAACCATTGGTCATTTCTCATAGACCATGGACACACCTGTCAGTGGATTTTATCACTGATCTTTCCATGTCCTCTAGTAAAACTGGTAGTGATTGATAACGCAAAGAAGAGGGGAGCCAGCACTGCTCATGAATGGCATGCAACAATGAAACAATAAAAAGTGTAAAATTCACAAATTCATTCCTACTGTAACAATTCAATGAGATTTTTTACAAATTATTGACCAATGATTTGAGCCCCCCTGCCCCGTCACGGCAAATCTCTATAGGGGGGTCCCTACACTATGTTATAAATTAATATCGTACCATAAGGTCTCATATAATGACTTGAACAGGACCATATAAGAACACCACTTACCTGGGGAATGTCAGAACCGCTCCCATGCTGCAAGGACTGACAACTGCGAATAAAGGCAGCCCAGGTGCCAGTGTGTGTGGCAGAACCACACACACCAGCACAATGTCAGAACTGGCCCTCACAGTGCCAGACCAGCAAGCATGGATGAAGGGCGGAACAGCCTCAGGCAGGTGGTGCTTAAATAATGATGCGTATGGACCAGGGGGCGGTGGCTGTGTGTGAACAGGCACCAACATGAATTTTGATGGCAACAGAAGGAATTTGCAAACCACACTGGGCATGCACGGCAAGGTGGCGGTCAACCACCGACCAGTAAACGCAAAGAAGAGGGGAGTCAGCACTGCTCATGAATGGCATGCAACAATGAAACAATAAAAAGTGTAAAATTCACAAATTCATTCCTACTGTAACAATTCAATGAGATTTTTTGCAAATTATTGATCAATGATTTGAGCCCCCTGCCCCGTCACGGCAAATCTCTATAGGGGGGTCCCTACACTATGTTATAAATTAATATTGTACCATAAGGTCTCATATAATGACTTGAACAGGACCATATAAGAACACCACTTACCTGGGGAATGTCAGAACCGCTCCCATGCTGCAAGGACTGACAACTGCGAATAAAGGCAGCCCAGGTGCCAGTGTGTGTGGCAGAACCACACACACCAGCACAATGTCAGAACTGGCCCTCACAGTGCCAGACCAGCAAGCATGGATGAGGGCGGAACAGCCTCAGGCAGGTGGTGCTTAAATAATGATGCGTATGGACCAGGGGGCGGTGGCTGTGTGTGGTTCTGACATTGTGCTGGTGTGTGTGATTCTGCCACACACACTGGCACCCGGGCTGCCTTTATTCGCGGTTGTCAGTCCTGGCAGCATGGGAGCGGTTCAGACATGTCTCGGGTAAGTGGTGTTTTCATATGGTCCTGCTCATTATATGAGACCTTATGGTACATAATAATTTATAATATAGAGGTAGGGACCCCCCTATAGAGATTTGCCGTGACGGGGCAGGGGGGCTCAAATCATTGATCAATCATTTGCAAAAAATCTCATTGAATTGTTACAGTAGGAATGAATTTGTGAATATTACACTTTTTATTTCTTCATTGTTGCATGCCATTCATAAGCAGTGCTGGCTCCCCTCCTTTTTTCGTTTACTGGTCAGGTGGTTGACCGCCACCATGCCGTGCACGCCCAGTGTGGTTTGCAAATTCCTTCTGTCGCCATCAAAATTCAGTTTGGTGCTTGTTCACACACAGCCACCGCCTCCTGCTCCAAGGCATCATTATTTAAACACCACCTGCCTGAACCTTGTTCCGCCCTCATCCATGTTTGCTGGTCTGGCACTGTGAGGGCCAGTCCTGACATTGTGCTGGTGTGTGTGGTTCTGCCACACACACACTGGCACCTGGGCTGCCTTTATTCGCGGTTGTCAGTCCTGGCAGCATGGGAGCGGTTCAGACATGTCTCGGGTAAGTGGTGTTTTCATATGGTCCTGCTCATTATATGAGACCTTATGGTACATAATAATTTATAATATAGAGTTAGGGACCCCCCTATAGAGATTTGCCGTGACGGGGCAGGGGGGCTCAAATCATTGATCAATCATTTGCAAAAAATCCCATTGAATTGTTACAGTAGGAATGAATTTGTGAATACTACACTTTTTATTTCTTCATTGTTGCATGCCATTCATAAGCAGTGCTGGCTCCCCTCCTTTTTTCGTTTACTGGTCAGGTGGTTGACCGCCACCATGCCGTGCACGCCCAGTGTGGTTTGCAAATTCCTTCTGTCGCCATCAAAATTCAGTTTGGTGCTTGTTCACACACAGCCACTGCCTCCTGCTCCAAGGCATCATTATTTAAACACCACCTGCCTGAACCTTGTTCCGCCCTCATCCATGTTTGCTGGTCTGGCACTGTGAGGGCCAGTTCTGACATTGTGCTGGTGTGTGTGGTTCTGCCACACACACTGGCACCTGGGCTGATATATAGAGTTAGGGACCCCCCTATAGAGATGTGCCGTGACGGGGCAGGGGGACTCAAATCATTGATCAATCATTTGCAAAAAATCTCATTGAATTGTTACAGTAGGAATGAATTTGTGAATATTACACTTTTTATTTCTTCATTGTTGCATGCCATTCATAAGCAGTGCTGGCTCCCCTCCTTTTTTCGGTAGTGATTGATAGGTTTAGCAAAATGGCTAATTTTACTGGTTTATCTTCACTTCTGTGTGCTAATAAACCAGTGTATAATTACTTTGTTTTAAGGTTAAATGAGTTCTGCCTTACAAAGAATTTCTTCCTTTTCAATGAGAAATTGTACCACCAGCTCAGGGTTACCACTATGGGGAGCCCTTGTACTCCTACATATGCAAACCTGCTCCTGTGCTGGTGGGAGGAGACTATGATTTTTGTTATTTGCACCCCAGAAAACACTGATAGTGGGTTTTTCTGGTCAAAATATGTTGACGATATTTTTGTGGTGTGGAGTGGCGACTCCAATAGTTTTTCCAATTTTGTAGCAAACTTAAATTCCAACTCTATTTGCCTGTCATTTACATGTGAAAGTCATTCCTCAGAACAGGCATTTCTTGACGTCTTGATGTACAAAACCTCAACAGGGTCTCTAGCAGCAAAAACATATAGAAAACCTACCTCTTCCAATGTGCTGCTACGATGGTAACGTACGCACTCTCTATCCCTGAGACGAGGGATACCCAAAGGGCACTATCTGAGAATACTCCAAAACTGCTCTGATGAAAAATATTTCATGGTGCAAGCTGCAGACTTACAATCCCATTTCAGAGAGAGGGGCTACCCTGATTGTGTCCTCAGAACGGCCTTCCTGTAGGCCAAAAAGAAGGTCAGAGAATGCTAATAGTGGTGACGTACGGTTCATTGCTAATTTTTGTAAAGCATCACCATCTATCCAATCCATTTTTAAGAAGCATTGGCCAGTACTACACATGGATAGTGACATAGGTGGTTTGTTGGGAAATTCTCCCCTCTTTACTTTTAAATAGGGCAAGTCCCTTAGTGACCAACTAGTACCCAAGTCCTACACATGGCTACCCACCAACCTAGTGAAAAGCTATAAAAGTAGTTGCTGTGATGCATGTCCGGTGATCCAGACTGGTAAAAGCTTCACTAGCTGTGTTACGAAGAGCAAGTATAAAATTAGGTCCTTCATAAACTGATAAAAAGGGGTTATCTGTAAGGCTAGATGCCCCTGTAATTTGGAATATAAGGGGGAAGACTAAACGTGAGTTGAGGAGAAGGGTGTTGGAACATTTGAAGGATATTGCCAACAAAAGAGACACTCCACTGGTAAAACACATGAATGATATACAACTAGGCAACATTTCAGGACTTACATTTATGAGGATTGATACCGTAAAATTTCCACGAAGTGGTAACTGGGACCGGGCCCTACTGCAACATGAATCCAATTGCATTCTCAATTTGAAAACCCAGACACCATTGGACCTGAAAGAGTTCCTGACCTTTTCATGTTTTGTATAATTAAACCCCCCCTCTTCCTCCTCCCCCCTCTATTATGTGAGGGTTTCAACAGGGATTAACCAGGTGTGGGGGCACTAGACGTGACGGTAGGGTGCCAAACCCCAGCTGTTAGGTAGGGCTGTCTTAGATATGTACAAGGCCAGTTCAGGGTCCCTCCCCTGCTTTTTTCCCCCGTCTTCACTGATCTTCACCACCATCTGTTAATCCATCACCTCTAATCATGTATACAGTGATATGTTTCTGTAATATAGATTCCTGCCTAAAAATACTAGATTTCTTCCTTCTTTGATACTAACATGGAGGTATGTATCTCCCCCTTTTTGAATGATGAGATCCCATTATTATTTAAATAATAAAAAAAAACCACATGGGATCCCTCTATTTTTCATAACCAGTCAAGGTACAGCAGACAGCTGAGGGTTGCAGCCTGCAGCTGCTGCTTTCCCTGTGCTGGTTATGAAGAATAGGGGGACCCCACATCATTTTTTCCGTTAATTATTTATTTATTTGGCTAAATAGCTCTAAAAGCTATCTATTTATCCATCTATAATTTATCTAGCATACCTACAACGCACATGGATAGACAAAATGGGCATGTGAATGTTACACTAGGTACGGGGGGGCACCAAGCGATTGGCGACAAGAAAGGGAAATTCTGCATCTAGTGAAGGGAAGACCCCTAACTAAACCTACCGCTGGCCCCTGGGGTCCCTCGCCACCCTTGATAGGTTCTGCACCTATGTGCCAAGCCTGATACCTGACCCTAGCATTACCCTACAGCTGTGCCCTAGATAGGGAATGGGTTTGATTAGTTCTTTCTCAACCACACTGAACACTAAAGAAGACACAGGGAGCGCCCACATTGGGAAAGTGCTTGAATAACTTATCGCTAGATGCCTCAGGAAGACATTCAGCAAAGATCAGCAACGATCCTACAAATGAGTGCAAGCCGCTTGCTCGCATCCAGAGTTTGTGAAGAAACTGAACATTACCAGCACAGGTACAGGGAAAATTAGAGTATTTAATCCCAAGGGGAAATACAGATGATTAGCAGCTGAAGGGAAGAGGAGCTCCGCAGGGTCTTAAAGGGAAAAGGATGAAAACAGCAGCAGAGATATCTAGTACACTGAATTCTAACAGAAGGAATAATAGAAGGTCAGGGAGCATTTTGCACAACCAAACCCTTCTATTGCTGAACACCATATGACTGTCTGTCACCTGTGAAACACCCGTGACAGTGAAGGAGACCTTACTGAAAGTGCCAGTAGAGAGTGCTGCCCCTCTTGCTTTATAGGGAACCTGTCAGGTCATAAAAGCGTTCTGACCAACAAGAAGGAGCCTGTGTGAGCTGCTAACCCCTTCCTACCCATCCCTGTGTTGTTATATTGTGTAATATGAAAGTAATAAAATATGTTTTATTACTTACCGTATATATTCCCAATGTAAATAGCATAGGTCTCTTGCCCCATGGGCGTCTCATCGCCCTGTGGGCATTTGCATGCGTTCCATGGTATCACGCCCCTGTGACCGGAACCGCAGGCGTCTTCTGAGCATGAGCAGTGCGCGACAGAAGCCGACCAGCAAACTCCAGGCTGAGGCGGTGAGAATGATAAGTGCTCACACGCGAGATTCTAAAGTAGCGACGGCCACATCGCTGATGTAAATCCATGGTATCACGCCCGCAGGGGCGTGATACCAATGAAAGCATGTAGACGCCCACAGGGCGATGAGACGCCCGTGGGGCTAGAGACCCTGTCATTTACATAGGACATATGAAAGTAATAAAACGTATTTTATTACTTTCATATTACACAATATTACAACACAGGGATGGGTAGGAAGGGGTTAATAGCTCACACAGGCTGCTGCTGGTAGGTCAGAATGCTTTTTTGACCTGACAGGTTCCCTTTAATCTGAATTTTCATGATCATCATTTACAAGTATCAAGCAGAGAACCACAAGACATGGCTATTATCTGAATATTTTTAGTTGGATCCTCTTTTTCCATGAAGCTGGGTGTGGTGGTATCACCCCCGTTTTTTCTTTGGTTCCTTGTGAACTAGAATGGAGATTGCAGGCCAGAACCTTTCATCCAACATCAGCATCTTACCTCAAAAATCCTATTTAGTTGAATGGGCATATTTCCTACAGACACACTCCAAAATCTTGTAGAAAACCTTCACTGAAGAGTGGAAGCTGGTTTATTTGCAAAGTGGGGACCAATTCCATAATGATGCTTATGGCTTTAGAATGGGGTGTCATATTAGCTCATGTAATGTAGGTATAACGTGTAGATGTCCCAATAGTTTTGTCAAAATAGTGCTTGAACTTATCTAAAGCCTGCTTTACACGTTGCAATTTCGCATACAATATCGTATGCGATCGTAACTGCCCCCATCGTATGTGCGGCACGTTCAAATTGTTAAATGTGCCGCGCATACGAGTAACCCCCCATTACACATACTTACCCGTCCATACGACCTCGATGTGGGTGGTGAACGTCCACTTCCTGGAGTGGGAGGGACGTTCGGCGTCACAGCGACGTCACGCGGTAGCTGACCAATTGAAGCGGAGGGGCGGAGCTGAGTGGGACGTAAACATCCCGCCCACCTCCTTCCTTCCTCATTACCGGCCGGGAGCCACAGGACGCAGGTAAGATCTGTTCATCGTTCCCGGGGTGTCACACACTGCGATGTGTGCTACCCCGAATACGATGAACAATCTGACGTTCAATTTATGAGGAATGAACGACGTGCATGCGATGAACGTTTACCGTTCAATCGCAATCGCACGTACCTGTCACACACTGCAATGTACCTTACGATGCCGGATGTGCGTCACTTACGACGTAACCCCGCCGACACATCGTAAGATACATTGCAGCGTGTAAAGCGGGTTTAAGATATAAGCAAGTGAAAACAGAGATAACATTTCACCTTTTCTAGCTAAGAAGTAACACATATCCACCATTGTGACCATGAAAGTCACACGTATCTTCTGCAGATATCGAGAATAATCCATACAAGTAACATCATCACTTCTCTTCACACATTATTTATTCTATAATGCTGTATGTTATTAACATAAGTTCAGTTCTCACTTCATCCTCACCTTTCTTTGTAGCAAAGTGACAAAATGTTCTTGGCAATTATGCACATCTTGGAACTAATACAGGCACATACTTGGCCTTTTTTCCCTTTCTCCACTTATGGGCATTATGAACATTACAAAGTGAAGCTCGCCTACCATGACTTCTAGAAGTGTTCGCTGATTCCAGCGTGAATTACATGCACAGCTGTCTCTTGCTGCACTTTGTGATACATATTTTTGGAGCTAGCACATTGAAATTTCAATGTATTTTAGACACATCATTTAAGATAAGCCTCTTGATTTTATGGGGATGTAGAAACGCTGTCCAGATCTATTTATACTGGCCATACATGTCAGAAAAGAAAGCCATTGTAAACCACCCTGCATCCAAAATTCATGATTGACTGACAGTTGGCGGGGGTGCAGCCATCATTGATTTTAGATAAAGATGAGTGCTGCGGAGATCTGTGGTAGCCATTAGTAATTATCACAGTAACACTGATGCCTGACAGTCAGGATCCAAACCAAAAGTACATGAGATTTGTCATACCTTTATGATATATTCGGTTTAATGCCCATAAGGGGATCGCCTTGTACTTAAAATACAAATCATGATTCAGATCATGGACTGTGTCATCTTGTATGGGCTGGATATCATCCAGTTAAAATCAGTAGAAAAATGCTCCTTGCTTTCCAAAATATACAGAATATTCTGTAAGAGTACAGTGTGCTTGCATAAAAGAAACTAAAAAGTTTTTTAACTCAGTTTTTTTTTAAACAGAGGGAAGAAAATACTACAGGAAGATCCCCATGTAATGCGGTTAATAACAGGTGCATGACCAATATATAAATAGGTCTCAGTGACGTTATCCAAATCTGAGAGCAGCATAACGTAGGGACAGAGATCCTGATTCCAGCGATGTATCCACTGGGCTGCTTAGTGTAGTTTTAATAAAATCACTGTTTAATTAGCTGGGGATTGTTATTAGAGGACTACTTGGCCTGCTGCCAGGTAGTCCAGCATATTCATGAGCTCTGTATAACTGCTAGATCTGCAGCAGAAAAAACATTGATTTTTTTAAAAAAATGACAGCAAACAGCTCAGTAAGTGACACATCGTTGGAATCATGGTCTCTGTCTCCACATTATGCTGCTGTCAGATGGATGAGCACTTTCAGTCTGTGCCGAGTGTAACACACTGGCATCCCTGCATTACTCTGTCCCTCTCCTCCGGTGGGCACGCTTGCTCACTCACCCTCCTTGCTTTTCAGTGGTGGCTATTCCCTCCTCAGTCCTAGCCACTGGCTCCCAGGACTTGCGCGTGCCGGCACCTATTCTTAAAGGGCCACAGCACGCCTTATCCTGGAGGTGCCTCTCAACCTATGACTACAGCTGGTTTCAGACGTCCGTGTTTAATCAGGTACCAGTCACACGCATGGTTATGGTCATACGTGTGTCATACGTGTGTCACGCGTGTGTCACACGTGTGACATCCGTGTTTGCATACGTGTGACACGTATTGGGTAAAACACGTGTCTCTGTAATGAAAAGATGTTCTATATTTACCTCTCCCCAGCGATGCTGTCTCCGGCTCTGCTGCGTCCCGCTCCTAACCCCAGCTCATTATTTTCTTTGATTATTCACTACCTGAGGATCTGGAAGCTGGAGCATCGCGGGGACAGGCTGGGTACAGCACAGCTGAGGACAGCACCGCCTGGGACATCACCGGGGACATCGCCGGTGACAGGTGAGTATACAGCAGTTTGTGCAGTGACATCCAGTGACTCATCAGGGTTCCCAATGAACTCTCATGAACCCCTGGAAGTCACCATCATGACACTCGCTGTAACGCAGTTGTCGAAGGAGTGTCATCAGGAGGTCATCAAAGTTCATTGGGAAATCCGATGACCTCTTGGACATCCCTGCACACACACTGCTGGCAGGATACTCACCTGTCACTAGCGATGTCCCCAGCGATGCTGTCCTCGGCGGTGCTGTCTCCTTCGCTGTCACCGCAATGCCCCTGCTCCCAGCTGCTCACTGCGGTGAATAATCAATGAAAATAATGAGCGGGGGTCAGGAGCGGGAGACAGCAGAGCCAGAGACAGAGTCGCTGGATACAGGTAACTATAGAAAATGTTTTTATTTAAAAACCTGTGTTTTCTCCGGTACGTGTCACACTGATGTCACACGGATCACATAAGTGTGGGGACCGTGTGACATCCGTGCTGCTGGAGAAAAAATGGGCACGTCTCCGTGTGAAATAGCGGGGCCACATGGTCCGTGTGAAAACACGGCCGTGTGAGAGTGCACAATAGGGTAACATGGGTACGTGTGACATCCGTGTTAAAAAACGGATGTCACACGTACCTAAAATACGGACGTCTGAAACCAGCCTAAGGCCCCCTTCACACGTCCGTTAAAATCACGCACGTGTTTCACGGTCCGTTTTTCATGTCCGTTGTCCGTTTTTTCATCCGTATTCTTGTTCCGTGTAACATCCGTGTTGTCTCCGTATGTCCGTATGATTCATCCGTTTGTCCGTTTTTAGAGTCCGTGTGTGATCCGTGTCACTAGCGTTTGCCATCCGTTTTTCAAGAACGTTTTTCTGTGGATTGTCATCACATTAATGATTCAATGTGTTGATGCTGGTGTTAATTAACATTTTCCAACTTAATGAGCCACTAATCCGGATTTGGTTTTTTTGGTGTGCTTCCATACTGGGTCTTGTTGAGTTTTTCAAGCACTAAACCAAAAACAAGCTGAACAAACGCTCAAATGAAGCCTCACACTCCTTCCTTAATGCCTGCAGGCTGCAAAATGACATTAAATACAGCTCAAAGTAAATTGAAGACACCTGGCAATAAAGAGATACATTAATTACAAGCAAAGTTGAAAAAACGGACACGGACCACACGTAGATGCATCCGTGTCACGTACGTGTTTTCACGCACCCATAGACTATCATTGGATGCGCGTGTGCGTGTTCCGTGCCAAAAACGGACAAGCATCCGTGAGGCACGGATACACATACGTGTCACGCACACGGACATACGGAGCGTATGGAAAAACGTACGTGTATACACAGACATTGAATAACAATGGTCCACGTTTGTCCGTGTCTCTGGTACATACGGACACGGACCAAACACGCACGTGTTTCACGGACGTGTGAAGGGGGCCTAAGAGGCAGTATGTATTTAAGGTACTCTCCCCTTATGGGAGGTTCCTGGGCAACATGATAGTTGTTCAGGTACTTACCTATGTGCTGCTGTGTGTTACTTATACCCGTCTATTTCGTAGTACCGTACGCTCCTGCTGCATCTTTCCATATTGGCCAAGCCTACTGTACCAGCTGCTTCTGCTGCATCTTTCCATACCGGCCGAGCCTACTGTACTCGCTGCTGCACCTATATACACCAGACGTGCTTGCCGTACCCACTGCTGCTGTTATCCATGCCGGCTGTGCCTGCCACATCAGCCATCTCGGATGCATCTGCCTTATCAGAGACTGTCAGAGTCAATTCCCTTGCGGTCAGCTGTTGCAGCACCGAGTCTCCCTGAGTGGCACCTGGTTGCTATCGGCAGCCCAGTCCATCCTCACCATCAGAGGCTTTGGTGAAAACCCTGTGCGAGCCTAAGTCACACTCCTTAGGTATTCTGTGTGCTGAGGCCCAGTGGATCCACTCCCGCTTGCACTTGCGAGGAGTGGTTACAGCCGTTGCTCGCTATGTACTGAGTGGTAACTGAATCCAGGCCTCTATGACTGCAATACAGAGGGTGCCTGGAGGAATACGGTTCTCTTTCACACATTGGCTAGACTTGTAGTTCAGAGACCAGCCAGCTTTGAAATCGTATTAGCCTGCAGATTAACTCCATATCATAATAGCATTTGGGGACGTGACAGGTTCCCTATAAGACCATGCTATATTCTACTTACTCTATAACTATACATATGACAAAGGCTGCATGTGACTGAAAAGCCAATATACAGGTCAGCACAGAAAAATAGAAACATTGTTGGGGTGAACTCTTAACCAGAGATCACTAGTTGCCTACTGCCTGGCCTAATTCGTGTAGACCAAGTGCATGCGTAAAGAATTCACACCAGACACAGTCGGATGTAAAAGCTCTTCTTGATCACAGGAAAGATGGCACCGAACAGAGCAGGAGAACCCGTGCGATCTCTGATATAGGCTAGCGGCATACACAAGTTTAGTGGGACAGTTCATGGGCTAGCCAATGGGGAGATACGTGTTTCTGTTGATGGGCGGGTCTGACTTCAGTGGTGGAATCCATGGTGTCATCTGATTTGTGGGTTGGTCCTCTAGCTTGGCCAGGGGTCTTTCCTTATATGCTGGTCTTCTTACATCTGGACATTCCTTGCATTCCAGGCAAGGTGTGGAGAACAGGAAATGGCAGCCATCTTTAAATCTGTGTCATGTGTATGATCTGAAACCTGAATTATGTAAGGGGGGTGTTACACGCTACGATATATCGGGCGATATGTCGTCGGGGCCAAGGATTCCGTGACGCACATCTGGCATCGTTTGAGATATCGTAGCGTGTGACAGCTACGAGCGACTGTTAGCGAGCAAAAATACTCACCTTATCGTTGCTCGTTGACACATTGTTCATTTTCATAAAATCGTTCCTCCTTCTGCGCGCCGGTGGTTCGTCGTTCCCGAGGCAGCACACATCGCTCCATGTGACACCCCGGGAACGACAAACACAGCTTAACTCCGGTCCGCCGGCAATGCGGAAGGAAGGAGGTGTGCGGGATGTTACGTCACGCTCATCTCCGCCCCTCCGCTTCTATTGGGCAGCCGCTGTGTGACGTCGCTGTGACGCCGAACATCCCTCCCTCTTCAGGAAGATGATGTTCGCCGCCCACAGCGATGTCGTTCGGTAGGTAAGTACGTGTGATGGAGGTAAACGACTTTGTGCGCCACGGGCAACAAATTGCCCGTGACGCACAAACGATGGGGGAGGGTGTGATCGCTCATGCGATCTCACGATATATTGTCCCGTGTAACGCCGCCTTAAGGCAAATCAAAATATTTCTTACAATCCCTTTTCAAGAGGTTAATTAAGTATTTGATCCAATGGCTCTCCTCAACAGTGCCCCCTAAATACTTTATTAACCTGCTGACCCTACCATGGTCCTCTAACACATCAGATCTGCAACTTTTTTCGTTTTGCTGTCCGCTATACAAGCAATACTAAGCCTTTGCCCTCAACAACATGAGTCACTCAGTACATCATGATGCTCTATTTATCACCTACATGCTATTTTTTCAAGAATGTTATTTCTGTAAAACTTCCAGATCTTGCATTAGAAATAATTAACATCATAGGTGTGACAGAGCCAAGGAGGCATAAGGGGGCTAGTATTTCTCTAGTTCAGGTGGTTCACAGGGATTGTCCGGTAAAGTGATCTTTTGGTTCTCATCAAACATCATGGTTCTTGGCAGAAGTTCATGCTGTAATAGATTGTTCTCTGCAGCACAGGCCTTGTTTGAACAGGACAATGGGCTGCAGAGAACAATGATCTTTTGTGCAAATGATTATTGAGAAACAAGATTCTTCGAAACACTCTTTCATGATATCCAAGGTGAATAAAACTCCCACTGATATTGGACTATCATAGGTGAAATGGACAATGAAGTCTTTTATTCACTTCTGGAATAGGTTTCGAAGGGAATACTGGAGGAAATAGTTTTGAGATACTAGAGGAATGACATGTACACACTTTATGTGTGTTGAGGTAGAAGCAAAGCACATGGAAGCTGGGGCAGAGAACAGCTGAAGACTGTGGTATGACACCCTAAGATCTGTGCTGCGGCAAGTGTATCACTTCTAGCAAGTGGTTGTCAACAGCATTGTTTTCATGGGGAAAGCTGCAGCCAATGACCTAATTATTCCCTGCTATAGGTGCATGAATGGGTGATAATACAATAATAATAATATTTACTCACTTACATAGCGCCATTAATTCCACAGTTCTTTACATGCATCAGCAACACTGTCCCCATTGGTGCTCACAATCTAAATTCCCTATCAGTGTGTCTTTGGAGTTAGGGAGGAAACCGGAGTGTTCAGCGGAAAACCACACAAACATGGGGAGAACATACAAGCTCTTTGCAGATGTCCTTGGCGAGATTTTAACCCAGGACCCCATGTCACGCTAGGTATGGGGAAGTACCTCGCATATGTGGTGCCCCTGAGTATATCAGGGTGCCACTGGGTACTGCAACCGTTACCAAGGGTGCAGGGCCTACCCTCCTCCTGGTTTCAAGTTCCCAGAAATCCCAATCACACCTCACATCACAACTTGTCAGACACACCAGTGGGTTGGATAAGCGGAATAAGGCCACCCACTTAGGGGTCAGGCAGACTGGTGGGAGGGAAGTTTAGTCAGTTGAGTGAGAGCCCTCAAGGAGTGAGGAGCTGGGGAGTAGTAGCTCCCGGGGAGCTAGACAAAGGTTGCGTGGCAGACGGTGGTCCGGGACCAGAGGAGTTGGGGACAGGTGGCAGCAACATTGGAAGGGTGTGACGGACATAGTCTAGGAGGACTGTCGGCATCAGGAATCCAAAAGAACTGACCGGTACCGAGCACGACGGGGTACATGACCCTAGGTCAGGAGCAGGTTCATCCGTCCTGATAATTAACCTGAGAGGGAGAGTCTCTTTATGAACTTCTCTAGGAGCTCAGAGATTGAAGGCGACAGCACACCACGGGGGATAAAGCTTTCCAGTAACGACCCACTAAAATCCCAAGTGCCAGCCATCAAGAGCACAGCTACACTACAAAGTTAGTGAGCGGGGTCCCAACAGCTTCACGCCACACAGAAAACTAACTTGTGCATGGAGGCGGCTCCGGATTACCCAGTGACACCGGTGGGAGCGGATACCTGGATGGGCTCCCCTGTAGAAACTGTGATGCACGGAGTCTTTGGTTTATCTTCAGTGTGAGTGTCTGCTTTATATTCCTCATACTGTACCACAACGACCTGCAGTGAGTACCCTGGTTCCCCTGCACCCTGCGCTCCCAAACATCCCACCAAACACCCCAGAGGCAGGAGCCTTCCCTACCTGCGGAGGGACTGACACCTTGCTGCTCCCCACCATCTGCCCCGTTACTCCTTCTAGCAGCGGCAGTATTCCCATTACTGCAACCCGCAGGTGGGGTCATGAACTTCTCCCCTGTAAATAATCCCCTTTCAAGGATTGGAGTGAGTGCCGAGCCCGGGTCCGGACCCCTCGAGCCACGACCATCCCGGATCCGAGCACCCCAGTCTGCACCGGGGCGGCACACATACAGCAAAAGGGAAGGGAAGAGGAAATCCTGTACCTAGGGAAGGGGGAGATGGTGACCTCTGACCAAACCTTTCACTGACCCCTCCCTGCTCTGGTCAACCAAGATAGGTTTCGCACCTATATATGGAGAAGGATATCTGGCCCTGGCTGAACCTGTGCTTGGTCCTACGTAGGAAACGGATGGGATAAGGACTTAGTAATCCCCACTACATTCTAAAGAACAAACAGGGAGCACAGACAGGGAAAGTATAAGAACAGCTTATCTCCTGGATGATTCTGGGAGAGGTACAGCAACAAATAATTACAACAGAGGTATACAAGCTGACTACTGGCATCCAAGGCTTTTGTTGGAATATAACAAGGAGAAACACCAAACACTTGGAGAAAATGTGAGAATTTAAGGACACTAGGAGAAATGATGATTATTTAACAGCTGAAAGGTGACAATATCTGAAGGATCCTAAAGCTAGGGTCACACGTAGCGACGCAGCAGTGATCACGACGACGATCGGACCTTATCAGGATCGCTGCTGCGTCGTTACATGGTCGCTGGTGAGCTGTCAAACAGGCAGATCTCACCAGCGACCAGTGATCAGCCCCCAGCCAGCAGCGACGCGTGGAAGCGATGCTGCGCTTTGTAACTAAGGTAAATATCGGGTAACCAAGCAAAATGCTTCGCTGGTTACCCGATATTTACCTTGGTTACCAACGCACACCGCTTAGCGCTGGCTCCCTGCACTCGTAGCCAGAGTACACATTGGGTTAATAAGCAAACCTTTGCTTATTTACCCGATGCGTACTCTAGCTACGCGTGCAGGGAGCCGCCACTGGCAGCCTGAGAGCGGCGGACGCTAGTAACCAAGGTAAATATCGGGTAACCAAGCAAAGCACTTCGCTTGGTTACCCGATGTTTACCTTGGTTACAGCTTAAAGCAGGCTGCCAGAAGCCGTCTCCCTGCTCCCTGCACATTCAGTTCGTCGCTCTCTCGCTATCACACACAGCGATGTGTGCTTCACAGCAGGAGAGCAACGTCCAAAAAATGGTCCAGGACATTCAGCAACGACCGGCGACCTCACAGCAGGGGCCAGGTCGTTGCTGGATGTCACACACAGCGACATCGCTAGCAAGGTCGCTGCTACGTCACTGAAAATGGTGACTTAGCAGCGACGTCGTCATCGCTGTCGTTGTGTGTGACATGACCATTAAAGGAAAGGGATTAACCCCAAGCAGATAAGATACATAGGATACCATTTACACCACAGCAGGAAGAAACGAATGTCAGGGAGCAGTTTGTGTTGCTAGTCAAATGCTGCGACCTTCTAAAGCCGGACACCATTGGACTATCAGTCAAACTTGACACACCCGTGACACCTCAGCGCTGCAGAACGGCAGTGCTAACCAGTATGATCAGGGCTCAGTCCACAACTGCAGGAGCAACTTTTTAAATAGTTTTGTGCTCTGGGTGGGTTTGAAACAAAGGATCTACACTAGGACATTTATATATCCCAATAATATGACCACAGGAACCATCTTGTCTAAACACATCCCAGTGTAAGGCCCCCTTCACACGTCCGTGAAACACGTGCGTGTTTGTTCCGTTTCCGTATATACAGGAGACACGGACAAACATGCACCAATGTTAAGCTTTGATTGGGGTCACACGTGCGTTATTTCATTATGTCCGTGTGTGCGTGTCCGTGATCCGTATGTGTTTGCGTTTTGCACGGATGCATGTCCGTTATCTGCACGGAGCACGCACACGTGGACACAATGAAAGTCTATGGGTATGTGCACACACGTTAGTAAACACGTATGCATCTACCTATAGTCCGTGTCCGTTTGGTGTTTTTATTTCTAGTGATGTCGGCCATTCTTTCTATTTTTGTGTATGTCGGTCAATCTCCCTGAGTCCGTCGGTCGGTCTCTCTGTCTCTCTGTCGGTCTCTCTGTCTGTCTGTCCCTCTCTCACAGTCTGTCGGTCAGTTTCCCCCCCTCTCTCATACTTACCGTTCCCCGATCACTGGCGCGGCGCTGCACAGCATTCACACTGCTGCGGCGGCTTTTACTATTTTGAAAAAGCCGGCCGCTCATTAAACAATCTTGTATTCCCTACTTTCCCCACCCACCGGCGCCTATGATTGGTTGCAGTGAGACACGCCCCCACGCTGAGTGACAGCTGTCTCACTGCACCCACTCACAGCAGCCGATGGGCGTGTCTATACTGTGCAGTAAAATAAATAAATAAATAATTTAAAAAAACGGCGTGCGGTCCCCCCCCAATTTCAATACCAGCCAGATAAAGCCATACGGCTGAAGGCTGGTATTCTCAGGATGGGGAGCTCCACGTTATGGGGAGCCCCCCCACCCTAAAAATATCAGTCAGCAGCCGCCCAGAATTGCCGCATACATTAGATGCGACAGTTCTGGGACTGTACCCGGCTCTTCCCGATTTGCCCTGGTGCTTTGGCAAATCGGGGTAATAAGAAGTTATTGGCAGCCCATAGCTGCCAATAAGTCCTAGATTAATCATGTCAGGCGTCTCCCCGAGATTCCTTTCATGACTAATCTGTAAATTACAGTAAATAAACACAGACACACCCGAAAAAATCCTTTATTAGAAATAAAAAACACAAACAAATTCCCTCATCACCAATTTAATCAGCCCAAAAAAGCCCTCCATGTCCGGCGGAATCCAGGATGGTCCAGCGTCGCATCCAGCTGTGCTGCATGGAGGTGACAGGAGCTGCAGCACACACAGCCGCTCCTGCCAGCTCCGGGAAGAGGCGGGTACAGTCCCAGAACTGTCGCATCTAATGTATGCGACAATTCTGGGCGGCTGCTGACTGATATTGTTAGGGTGGGGGGCTCCCCATAACGTGGAGCTCCCCATCCTGAGAATACCAGCCTTCAGCCGTATGGCTTTATCTGGCTGGTATTGAAATTGGGGGTGACTGCATGCCGTTTTTTTTAATTATTTATTTATTTATTTTACTGCACAGTATAGACACGCCCACCGGCTGCTGTGATTGGGTGCAGTGAGACAGCTGTCACTCAGCGTGGGGGCGTGTCTCACTGCAACCAATCATAGGCGCCGGTGGGCGGGCAAAGCAGGGAATACGAGATTGTTTAATGAGCGGCCGGCTTTTTCAAAATAGTAAAAGCCGCCGCAGCAGTGTGAATGCCGTGCAGCGCCGCGCCGGTGATCGGGGATCGGTGAGTATGAGAGAGGGGGGAAACTTCAGTCACTCGGGGGATTAGCGGTCACCGGTGAATCCTTCACAGGTGACCGCTAATCAGTACACGACACAGACAGAGCCGTGGTATGAGGATGAAGTCGGGTGAAGTTCACCCGAGTTCATTCTCATCGCGCAACTCTGTCGGCTGTCAGCCGACATTTATAAACGACATTGTGCATCACACACACGGACATTCCACACGGACATTCCACGTACACATACACGTTAATTCCACACGCACACACGGACGTTCTACACACAAACACGGCTAGCATACGCAATTCACACATATGCCACACGGACCATAAAAACGGACACAAAAACGGGATACGGACCCGAAAAACGGCCCGTAACAAACGTGCGTGTTTTTCACGGAAGTGTGAAGGGGGCCTAAGGCAGTGTTCATGTGCCCAGTAATCATCTGTTAGACCAGATCCAGCAATAATCTGTTGGCCAAAATGTTGCTCAAAAACAACTTTTTTGCCCACTTTTTAAAACTGATTTCAGCTGGATCCATTTTTTAACATTGAAGTCTGTGGAAAACATCCGTTAATTAGTCCATGTTCATTTACCGAAATTTGAAAAATATCTGATTTTTGCTTTTTGGATGAGTTTCAAATGGAAGATAACGGATTGTTATTTAATGGATACGATTTCCATAGACTTGAATGTTAAAAAACTGAATTCAGCTGAAATCAATTTTTGTTTTTTTTTTTTTTAAAAAAATGGACAAAAATGTGTTTCCACGATATTTTTTTTATCAATGGACTGCTGCTGGATCCATTCTAACTGATGATTACTGGACATATGAACTCAGCCTAAGGTATTTGCAGATGAATTGCAGGCTAGAATGCAAGGTGTCTCTCCATTGAAATGAACTGTCACATCATTTGATTGCGGTGTAATGTTTCCCACGGACTCATACTCTCATTTTGTCACAAGTCATTGTCACAAACAATGTTATGTGTACTGAGGAAATCATCCATCCCTTTTTTAAAAGTCGTTTTAGTATCTGCCATTACTACCTCTTGTGGTAGGGCATTCCACAGTCTGACTGCTCTAAAGGGTTCTTTACAGTTAGAGCAGTCAGACTGTGGAATGCCCTACCACAAGAGGTAGTAATGGCAGATACTATAACGACTTTTAAAAAAGGGCTGGATGAATTCCTCAGTACACTTAACATTGTTGGTTATAAATGACTTAAGGCTGCTTTACACCAGACAATCTATCGTGCGATAGATCGTCGGGGTCACGGTTTTTGTGACGCACATCCGGCATCGCTGGCGATGCCGGCCTGTGTGACACCTCCTAGCGACGCAGTATCGCTCACAAATCGTGAGTCGTGTACTGCTCGCTAGGTTCCATAATATCGTTTAATTTAGTTGATCATCGTTTCCGTGGTAGCACACGCCGCTCCGTGTGACACCACGGGAACGATGAGCAGCTCACCTGCCTCCCGCGGCCGCCGCCGGCTCTATGTGGAAGGAAGGAGGTGGGCGGGATGTTTACATCCTGCTCATCTCCACCCCTCCGCTTCTATTGGCCGGCGGCCGTGTGACGTCGCACGTCCCTCCCACTTCAGGAAGTGGACGTTCGCCGCCCACAGCGAGGTCGCACGAGAGGTAAGTATGTGTGACGGGGGTTACTGACTTTGTGCGACACGGGCAGCGATTTGCCCGTGACGCAAAAAGGACGGGGCGGGTACGATCGATTGTGAAATTGCACAATCGGTCGTACCGTGTAAAGCAGCCTTTAGTGACAAAATGTAGAACTAGTGGAGGAAATTGAACTAGATGGAACTAGGTCTTTTTTCAACCTAAGTCACTATGTAACTTTGTAACTACTATGTAATAGACTTGAATGGCTGAGTGTGATGCTATTTACAGGGGTAAATCGTCCATGCTGGGATTGTTTTCCTTGGACCACTTGGTCCGAGGGGAAAATCGGACATGTGCACTGCCTCATTGAATAACATTGGTCTGAATGTGATCTGATGTCTTGCCGGATTGTACTAGGACCGAAAATACGGTTGTCTCCAGGAGCCGTTATTAGAAGTCCCTGAGGAAATAAGCAGATTTGTAATGTTTTTGACAAGTGTATAAGGGTAAAAGTAAGGCCCCTTTCAGACGTCCATGTTTAATCAGGTATAAGCCACACGCTCGGTATGGTCCTACGTGTGTCACACATGTGTCATGCGTGTGTCACACGTCGGACATCTGTGTTTGCGTACGTGTGACATTAGTGTGACACATACCGGAGAAAACACGGGTCTTTGAAATGAAAAGATTTTCTATATTCACCTATATCCAGAGCTGTTTTCTTTGGCTCTGCTGTCTCCTGCTTCTGACTGCAGTTCATTATATTCATTGATTATTCACTGCACCTCGGACCTGGAAGCCGGAGCATTCCTTGAAAGAATCCAGGAAAATGACAACCTGTCATTTTCATCACTAATTCATTCTGAATCAATTTGTTCAACTCTAATCTCAGAACATGTAAACAATCTTGTCATCTTAAGGCTGCTTTACAAGCAGCGACATCGCTAGCGATGTCGCTCGTGAAAGCACCTGCCCCGTCATTTGTGCGTCACGGGCAAATCGCTGCCCGTGGCACACAAACTCGCTGCTACCCGTCACACATACTCACCTTCCTAACGACGTCGCTGTGGCCAGCGAACAGCCTCTTTTCTAAGGGGGAAGTTCGTACGGCGTCACAGCGACGTCACATGGCAGGCGTCCAATAGAAGCGGAGGAGCGGAGAACAGCCGCATGAAAGTCACACCCACCTCGTTGCCGGATGACACAGGTACGATGTTGTTTGTTGTTCCTGGGATGTTACACGTAGCGATGTGTGCTGCCTCAGGAACGACGAACAACCTGCGTCCAAAATCAGCAACGATTTTTGGGAAACGGACGACGTGTCAACAATCAATGATTTGGTGAGTATTTTGCATCGTTAGCGGTCACTCGTACGTGTCACATGCAACGATCTCGCTAATAAGGCCGGATGTGCGTCACTAATTCCGTGAACCCCAACATCTCGTTAGTGATGTCATTGCATGTAAAGCCCCCTTTAGTCTGAGAGATGTGATGTATTTCCTTACTACTGAACTCATAATTATTGTGTCCCACCTTTATGTAGACCCTAAATGACATATATGTTGCGGGTGGAGGCCGCCGCCTCTTCTTCTTGGGGGCCTGTTCGAATCCGGGTTCGCTGCTGCGGCTCGAGTGGTGACCGGACCCGGGCTCGCACGGCCACCCGTCCTCACAACCGTCGGGAAGGGGGATATTTACAGGGGAGTTGTTGTGTCTGTGACGCCACCCGTGGATTGCGGTGAGGGTTGGTAGCACCGCCGCTGCCTGGTGATGGGGCGCCCGGGGCTGTCCGGCCACTGATGTTTATTTTTGCAGCAACTGAAAGTAGAAAAAGTAACAGAAATATAGAAAACATTATAAAACTTTCATCCCTTACGGGAGGCACATTACTTGAACGTTGCAAGAAACAAAAACATGCATCCACTTTTCACGTTTTCATCCGCTACCCAAAACACCTGAAACCACCCTCGGTGCCACCGCTAATCCCAAGTGCACAACGTTCCGGGTTCCTAGGGGCATTCGCAATGTCCGGGTAAAGTTCCGCACCCACAAGTCCACCCCAAAAGTTCCATAGTCCGGGAACCCTCGGCCTGGAGGTTAGCCACCGGTTTTGTTAGTGACTGGGCCTCGGCCAACTCTACCGCAGGCTCTTCCTCGAACCAACCTCTCCAGAGGCGTTGCAGTCCTTGTAGTGAGGCAACAAGAAAGTAGATGGGGGTTATTTACAAGACCCAAGAAAGTTTTTGGGGTGGCTTTGCCAGTCCAAAACCATGGTCCATTTGTTTAACTTTGAAACAAGGGGGTAAACATCAAACTGCAAGAAGGTAGCCGGGAGCCGCTACCTACTCCTTCTATTCTATTACACAATCGGGGTGTGTTACGGGGGGCTGTCTGATAATAAAACCTAAAGGAATATCAGACAGTCAGGGTCCACTGCAAAGACTCTGCTGCAGACTATGGCAGAGGATAAGGGATATATATAAGTGTGCCACGGTAAATAATTATAGCACAAGTGCAGAGTGCAATACCTCTGTTAAACCCACAGAGGAATATAATTAGAAAAATAAAGCAATTCCTCCCTTACTTGGAGGGTGTGTGGAATGATCTCTGTTAATGATCACAGAGACAAATGCAGTGAGTGTGAAATGGCACCTACCTAGGTCCGTTCCTCTAGTGGTGCCAGGAGACGGACAGCAGCATAAGCCGCACAAAGCTCCTACCTGCGTTCGCTCCACTAGTGTGCGAGGACACGAACCACTAGATATGGCACCTGCCTAGGTCCGCTCTTCTAGTGGTGCAAAAGAGACGGACAGCAGCGTAAGCCGCACAAAGCTCCTACCTGCGTTCGCTCCACTAGTGTGCAAGGACACGAACCACTAGATATGGCATCTGCCTAGGTCCGCTCTTCTAGTGGTGCAAAAGAGACGGACAGCAGCATAAGCCGCACAAAGCTCCTACCTCTGTTCTCTCCCCTAGTGTGCGAGGATACGAACAACTGCCAGACGCAGTAAAAGGAACGTTACCCTAGCGGCAACGTCCACCTACGAGTAGAATCACAAGGCCCAGTCAGACCATGTGCCTCAGGCACCTGCCTATGTCCGCTCCCCTAAGAGGTAAGGATACGGACTGCAGCCGAAGCTGTAAGGTATAAGAACGCTACCCTGCCGGTAGCGCTCACCTAACATAGACAGAGAGATGCCTAGAGGAACGTGCACAGAGAATCTACTCTCATGCATGAACCAAGAGGACTGAGTGCCGGGCGGCGTGCGTCAGGATCTTATATAGACTCTATGCCCAAGATGGAGGACACCAGAGCCAATCCGCTGCCAGAATGACAGCAATGACGTCACGCTGGCCTATCACCGAGCAAAGCGTCACAAGCACATGACCAGCGACCAATTGGCATAGAAGGTGTCAGAGACATGTGACCACGTGTCACAAGCACATGACCAGCGGCCAATCAGCTTAGAAGGTGTCAGAGACATGTGACCTCGTGTCAGCGATGATGTCACCCGCACATGTGCAGTGGCTCCAAGATAGGACTTAGTCTCCAGCGCTTGCACATGTGCAGTAGCAAGAAATCCGGACATAGTCTCCAGAGCCACAGCAACCGTAACAGTGTGGGGATGGAGGCCTTTACTATCTTTCCCACTACTAGGGTATACCGATCACCATTCCAGGCGTACCAGCTCCACTCCCCACACCGGTAACAACATATATTTATTACTTCCGGCCCCGCATTGCTCTTGGGGCGCCCCTTCTTCCAGTGGGTTTGGACAGCTACATCCATCTTTTTCTTCTCCCGAGGGGCAACTTCTTTGCGGGACTCCTGCCTCTCCCTGTGTGGGGCACTGATCCCGTGCTCCCCTTTCCTCCCAGGAGCCAGGCCCTCTGGGCCGCCCTCGGCGCTGGCGACGACCGGCCTCTCATACTGCCGTGCAACAAGAAGTAAATGGCACTTCCTCTATGCTGATGGTAATAGATGTAGGGGTGCGCTTCAGGTTCCAAGGCCTTTTGTCAATACAAGAATACAAGGCACTCCCAAGATTGGCTGCAACGTGTGATTTATTTAATGTGCATAACAACAGAACGTTTTTGGTTCGTAGACCTTCCTCAGTAAGCACATTCATGAAGAGGAGTTCAGCGTGGGTGATTAGCGCGGTGTCCACCGCCGCATGGAGGCAGCCTGTTGTTGTTATGCACATTAAATAAATCACACATTGCAGCCAATCTTGGGAGTGCCTTGTATTCTTCTATCTCATACTGCCGTGGGCCCCACTGATCAGTGGCCTGCTCCGCCTCTCTGCAGGTGCATTCCGGCTGTTCCACAGCCAGGATGGGGTATTTGGTGGCCGCTAGCGCCGCGGCCAGGGCAGGCTTCCGGTCGGGTTCCACCTCCATTGCGGCTGGGCGGACTGCCGGAGCCGTTGTCATCTCCGTTGCGGCTGGGCGGACTGCCGAAGCCATCGTCATCTCTGTTGCGGCCGGGCGAACTTCCGGGGCCGGGGGAAGATGCCATCGGGGTTGCGGCCTGGCTCGGGGCCGGATGAGATGTCATCAGGGTTGCGGGAACGGGACTCTCCGCATGCTGCTTGCCAGGCTGCTGGGACATCTTGCTGCTTGGTGTCCAGGAACGGGTTTCTGCAGAGTCCTGGTATCCCTGAACTTTACAGTTTTGGTTACATGCCGCTCCTTCACCTTCCCCCTTGGTTTTTTGACAGCAGTCTCGCGGGACCTCCTTTGCGCTTCCTGTCTTGGGAGTCACCGGTTTCCGCCCGCGTTTCCAGGGGGCGGGGCTTCAACTTTGTGCTTTTTTCGGGGAAGAGGAAGATGGAGCTGCTGTTTTGCCCCCAAAGATGGCGGGCAAGATGGTGTCAGTTCAAAATTTTTCAACAGTTCACGGAATTTAAAGCAAGGCGCACGTCATCTACAGATGAGGTAGGAATCCTGTTCGTGACACCAGGTTCGGGTTGTTGCGAGCGGGGGCCGTCGCCTCTTCTTCTCGGGGGCCTGCTCGGATCCGAGTTCGCTGCTGTGGCTCGAGTGGTGACCAGACCCGGGCTCGCACGACCACCGATCCTCACAACCATCGGGAAGGGGGATATTTACACCGGACTTGTTGTGTCATTGACACTATCCGTGGGTTGCGGTGAGGGATGGTGGCACTGCCGCTGCATGGTGATGGGGTGCCCGGGGCTGATGGAGCGGGGCAGCAAGATGGGATCCCCTCCACGGGTAGGGGAGGTGTAGTCCCGGGGCCCTGTGTCGGTACACGGGAGTGATGGCTGCTGGAGGTGGCGCGCCGGGCTGGACCAGGGGACAATGGTGTACTCACAGTTCAGTAATTTCACACAAGTCCAGTAGTAAACCAAATTGCCAGTGGCCAGCTGCCTTAGGAGGGTGCATTCGGGTCCTGCACCCAGGTTGATAAACAGGTATTCCTTCCTCCTGCACTTTGTGTTTGTCTTTCCTTTTTTTGGATGACTTCGCTTGGAACAGAGAAGTCCACTCCCGGTTCTGTGTGTGTTGGGAACTGTGGCCCGCGAAAGCTGACCCTTGGGATTTCAGTGGGTTCTGGCGGACACCCTATCCCCTTTGTTGGGCTTCTATTTCACTCTATCTGGGCAGTTAACTGGACAAAGTCTGGAACCTTGTCCCCGGCTGGTTAATTGGAGAGGGGCTTGCAACTTTCCTCGCCCTAGGGTCCAGGCACCCCGACTGTGCACGGCTTCCGGACCAGATTCCCGCTGTCGGTATCGGCGAGCTACAACCCTGCCCCAGTCCACTTTAGGTCTCCCGCAACCGGATCTCCATCACCTGTGGCCCTGTTCACCATCTGCCACCTAGCCGGGTAGTCCAAGGGCCACTACCCCTGACTACACTGTACAGTCTGCACTTGACTTCCACTCACTACTACTCCACTACCACTGTCAGCTTCAACTGTCAGAACTCCTCTCGTGTGTTCCCGCCTCTGAAACCTCAGGACCCTTAGGTGGGCATTTACAACCGCCTAATCCCACCCACTGGTGTGTCCCTATTATCGCGAGGGAGTGGTTAGGGTTTAATGGCTGTGTGTTATTCCTAAGTGTGGGTTTCTGGTGGTAACAAGGAGGATGTACAACTTTTGTGACTACATGGTTTTGCCAGGGTGTCACATATAAATCTAGACTGCTTTATAGAGCTACATGCTTTTTTCTCCCATACAATTCTTCACACAAGATAAGACAGTTGTGAAGGTCTGGAGTTATAGCTACAAACCAAGAAACACATGGTAAAAGCACCTCCATCAGACAGAAACCTGGACATGGAGGAACAAAAATAAAAAAGATTGTATGATAGTATTCACCCTTTGCTTACTAACAATACTTGGTATCAAATTTGTATCTGCAATCTGTAGAGCCTCCAGCAATACCATGATCAGTTTTGGTGCTTCCGGTGAGCAGCACATTTCAGCTCTGGCCTCTATCTGATGCTATCGGTCACTCTTCTTACTGATGGAGAGAAGCTCGGCACTAATCATGAGTGACGGTACGATGGAGACAGTCCGACTGTTGTTATTAATCCTTTTCTGTAATGGTTTTATATTTCAAAACAAAAGTGTCATAAAAAAAAATTCTGAAGATTTGGTAATTATACGATTTATACCATAATTTTAGTGATTGAATTTTATATGAAGGTTGACATTATACACCTACAATACACACATCTCATGCATTTTAGTTTTATTCACCCCATTACTATGATTAAGGTGACATCTCTGCACTGACATCAGGTAACACCTATAAATTGTTTCACGGCAGTAATTCACTTTGACTTTAGGGAACTGGAAGTGGCCTTAGAAGTTATGCCCAGCAGAAATAATCCCCATATTTTCAGCAGTAAGCATCATGAGCACCTGGTATCTGATTTCGGCAGTACCAGCTGTTGTGAGCAGCTTCTGGCTGTAGCCATGTGATCCTGTCAACAGTTCAGACCCACTCCTAAATAGTGACAAAGACTTCTGGTACAGCTATGACGGTGCTGGAGGAAAAACCTTTTGCTCTTCAGCTCTCCAATGTCTACTTCACTATCCTGGCACTTTTCTGCTTCAAATTGTTTGTGAAGATCAGCCTCGCTATCCTCAGCCATTTCTACATAGTCAGGGGGAATCGGAAAGAAGCTGCTCGAATACAAGCAGAATTCTACACTGTGACCCAAGGACAAGGTACTGGACGCATTATACCTGGTTATTCTAGTGATCGGTGTACATGGATTTGGGCATTTCTACAACTACAATAAATGTGTATGGCGGTTAGCTGAGTGTAACACAAAGGATCCAATTAGGGATCAAGGCCACAATTAGGAGCTATGATCTGTCTGGCACGTATGAAAAAGCTATGAAAAGTACAAAGCTTTAGAACGCACACAAGTGATAAACTATCACAGCACTTAATCCTCACGTCTGTACAATAGCCATGTATATAAGAACAAGACTGATGAATATTAACAGGTCATTTTTCTAGCGAAGAAAAAACGTACAATATTTTAAAATTAATGTTTCCCATTGACTTATTGTGGTTATATTTTACGAGGTTTATTCATTATCCATTTATCTATATCTAAACATCTATTCACACAGCAAATGCAAAGATGCACCAACAAATCTCTATATTAATGGTGCATGACATTGGGTGAGGATCTTGTTTATTTTGTGTATGTTGTGCCAGTTTCTTAGCTTTCTCCGGTGGCGTTATTTTTACTAGCCAGGGTTGTTTATGTTGTTGCCTTTGGATACAGCTGAGTTTGGTACTTTATACTCTATCTCTACTGCAAAAGTTTTGTCTTGTATCTATGGCCACTGTAGATAAAATTAACTTTAATACTAAAGGAGTAAATACCGTAGTAAAGGGGAATTACATTTAACCCTTTAGTGACCTCCAATATGCCTTTTCACTGACCTTAGTTATAAATGATTAGCATCCTCCGATGGGTGTAAATGCCACAGCTGTCAGCGGTACACTATAGCTGACACCCTGCGGCAACAGTCACAATAGGTGTTGGCACTAACCATGGCCGTTTAACCTCCTAGATGCTGCTGTCAATTGTGATAATGGCATCTATATACACTGTTTTTGCTCCCAATTTTTAGTGAGCTACGCTATAAGATCGAAGACTTTTTCTATGGACATTAAAGGCTTTTTTCTCTTAAATATTATTCACAAATTTGTCTAAATTTGTGTTATTGAGCTCTTCTCATTTGCCGATATAATCCATCCACCTCACAGGTGTGACACATCAAGATGCTGATTAGACAGCAGACATTAGGCTGGCCACAATAATGACCACTACTCTAAAATGTGCAGTATATATATCACACAGCACAATGCCATAGATGTCACAGGTTTATGGGATTATGCAATTGGCATGCTGCCTGCAGGAATGTCCACTAGAGCTGTTGTCCATGAATTGAATTTTTATTTCTCTACGATAAGCCATCTCCAAAAGTGTTTTAGAGAATTTGGCAGTACATCCAACTGGTCATTTGCTCCTAGTGAAGCCCATTGGTGTTCCCACACAATATGGTACCCCTTTCATAGTTCCCCGCAGGCAGAATAATGCCCCACACAGTATGATACCCTCCCCAGCCCCCCACACTGTATGATGCCCTCCAGTCTTCCCAACAGAATATTATGTGCAAACATCCCCACAACAGACAGTATGATGCCCCTATAGCCTCATACACTGTAGGATGGCCCATACAGTCCCCTATGCCCCTACATTCCATCCACATGAAAAGTATGATGGCCCTAAGCCTCACAAACAGTATGATGCCCCACACCATTCCTCCACACAATATGATGCCTTCTCAGTCCCTGCCACACAGTATGATGCCTCCAAAGCCTCAACCACACAGTATGATGCCCCTATAGCCCCCTATGATACAGTATGATGCCCACACAGCCTCTCTCTCACACATGGTATATTGCACTGACCCGGCACACAAAAAACACAAAACCATTTTCTGTGCAATTTCTTCTGAGTATGCCAATACCCAATATGTGGTGGAAAACTACTATTTTGGTGCACAGCAGGGCTCAGAAGGGAGGGAGCACCATTTGACTTTTGGAACGCAAAATTGGCTGAAATACATAGCGAATGCCATGTTATCTTTGCAGAGCCCTTGATGTGCTTAAACAGTGGAAACTTACACAAGTAACACCATTTTGGAAACGTCACCCTTTCAATGAACTTATTTAGATTTCTATTGAGCACCTTTAACCCACAGGTGCTTTACAAAATTATAAAACGTTGCGCTATGAAAATAAAAAAACACATTTTTCCCACAAAAATGTTGGTTTTGCCTATGGCTGGCTCTAACAGACCACTATGCCTGGCACACCAGGAGGTCATTGCTTGACTTCCTGGTGGCATGACAACTATCAGCTCCCAGTAATTTTGTCGCGAGGGTGCCGATGGGGGTGAGAGAGGGAGTCCCCTCCCTCTCACAACCTCCTAAATGCCGTGGTCACTATCGATTGCAGTATTCAGAGGGTTAGTCAGTCAGGAGGAGTGGAGAGTTCACCATCTTTGGTTGTTACTGCAGGAGCTCTGCTGTTAGCTAAACCAAACTCCTGCAGTGATTGTGATTCTGCAAGAAAGTGCTGATATTTCTGCACCTCCCATTGATCACATGATTGGTTAGTCAGATTTGCTGAACAACTGCAACGATCAGAGAGCAGAATTCACTATAATTGGTCCCCGTATCTCTTCCCGTAGCAGTCAGCTGTCAGAGACCGCTGTCGCCTTCCGCGTTAAGGGGTTTAACAATAGATATAGCAAGTCTACCCACCTTGTATTAAAATGCCAAGTTTTTTGTCATCTAGAAAATCCATGTAAACTACTACTGATCTGAGCCAGCAAAACAGACCGCACTTTCACTGTGCAAATCACACAATGACAGCACGTAGGGCCAGACCAACCCATAAACAAGCGTCACTGAGGACGGGAGAGGTCAGAGGCTGTGTCAGTGACCACAGCCTCTGCCCCCTGATGACCCTTTGTTTCAGGAAGGGGGGGCTGTGTCAGTGACCTCAATCTCTGTACCCTGATGATGCTTCATTTGAGTATCCCAGCATGCACTGGGGATTCTCAGTCATCAGACTGAATGTAGGTAAAAAAATCAATAGCAGTAAGTGTCGTCAGGAAAGGGTAGGACATTTTTAATGCAGCTGTATTAGAAATTTGTTTAAATTGGGGAAACAGAAATTTAGATTAAATCTATTTAGCCTTCGGAGCACCCCTTTAAGGAGTTCCGATATCAATACAACTAAGGACAAGCAAGTAAAGTGTGGGTTTTGAAGCCACTTACATGTGATTGTTTTACATGGATGAAGTCATCACTCAAAGTAAATTGTACAGTTTTATAACTAAGCATACAGGACAAAATTATATATAAAAATGAAAGCTTACTTCTTAATGAACTTGGCGCATCTTATTCCTGCTCAAACTGGATCAAGACTGGTATGCAAAATGCTTGTCGTAATGAATCGGTCCGATAGTGTCTAATGTGTTCAATTAAGTCTGTTACCCTCGTAATGTAAATTAAACTAATGAAACATTTATATGGGGTACTTAGCCCCTTTAAAATCCTATGCTTTAATAAATTTTAAAACTCGTTTTATTTAGTGTGCAAATGAAGGGTCTTTGGTGCACTCCATATCTCACCATCCACTAAAACTTTGAACATGTGATTACCATCATTTTATAGACAATTATCTTGGCTATCTGGTAGGCCTCCTTCACACGTCTGTGAAAATCACGCACGTGTTTCACGGACGTGTCAAAGGTGCGTTTTCCCCTCCGTGTGCCGTGTTTATGGCACTACGTGTGTTCTCCGTGTGTTATCAGTGATAACACATGGAGAACAGAACTTTCTGCTCACCTGTCCCTGGCGTCACTGTCCGTGGTGCTGATCTTCGGTCTCCAGCCCTGCAGACTCCCCGCTGCTGACGATTCCGGCTGCAGTGAAGTGAATATTAAATGAGCATAATGAGTGGCGGTCGGCACAAGTGACAGCAGCGGCAGAGTCTGCAGGGCTGGAGAAGGTGAGTAAAGATTTTTTTTTTTTTCTCTGACACGTGTCACACTAGACCACATCCACACTACATCCGTGTGGTACGGGTGCGGGCCGTGTGATATCCGTGCTGCCGGAGAAAAACAGACATGCATCCGTGTGGCGCACACGGACACACGTCTGCTCCACACGGAGGCACGGGCTAATGGCTGCACACGTGCGTGCACATAAACCCATTGATTTTAATGGGTTTACGTGTGCCCGTGTCTCCGGTGCATCCGGGCACGAACCTAGCACATACTGGAGACACGTGCGTGTGAAGGGGGCCGTACATAAATTTGACTTTCAGCTATTTAGTATATAATTAGTTATGCAGATTCTTGTCATGTCACTGCATTGTTACTGTTTTGCTACTGTGGTAGAAAAATCTTATTCCGGTATATTATAAATTACAACCTGTTCTCACATTCCCTAATAGCTCTGTGTTTTATTAAGTTAATTCCCATGTGAAAGGTCACTGATTCGAATAGAGAAGCATCAATTAAAAAGATTTCCAAGAAAAGCATGAGTAGCTGTCTCTAGGCCAACATACCGTAATTGCTAAACTGCATCATGTGAGTACCATGACAGTTGGAAAAATAGGAAATGAAGTCCGTACATCCATTCAAAAGCCAAGAAGTGGACATCGAGGCAAAATATCGGAGTCTTTAAGTCGACTCATTACAAAGTCTATCAGTTTTGGCGCGACAATCCCGGCAGTGGAGCTGACTCAAATGCTTCATAATTATGAAATCAGAGACATCCATGCAAGCACTAAGCAACACATGTTACAAAAGTCTGGAATGGTGGCCTGAGAAAAGGTGAAGAAGCCTCAACTTCAATATTATCATACTAGCTGTAGTACCCGGCGTTGCCCAGGATGGTAACTGTCTCTCTGTTTCTCTCTCAGTCTGTCTGTCTCCTTCTCTGTCTCTCTCTCTCTCTTTGTCTGTCTATTTCCCTGTCTGTCTTTTTCCCTGTCTGTCTCTATCTCTCTATCTCTTTCCCTGTCTGTCTCCATCTGTCACATGAAGCGTCGGCTTGAGTTTGCAAAAAATTATGAAAAGTGAACAGTAGAACATTTGAATTATGTGATTTGGAGTAATGAGACGAAAGTGAATAGACTAGGTTCTGATGGGTTCAAATGGGTCTAGAAGAAAAAAGAAAAAGGGGCTAATGGATTGAGAAATTGAAAGACGTGTCAGGTTCGGTGGAAGAAGCCTGATGATATGACGATTCTCAGGCAAAGGTGTTGGATGAGTGCCTAGGATTGATAGTAGTCTCTATGCTGAGCTATATGTGAGTATCCTATAAGACGAGTTACTTCATACACTCGAGTTCTATGGGTATGGAAAGGACAACATAGTGTTCCAGCAGGACAACGACCCAAAGAAAATGGCGATATTGGCGAAGAAATGGTTCAATGACCATGAAGTAGAGGTGCTGGATTGGACTCTGGAGTCCCCAGACCTCAGCCTACTTGAACACTTGTGGATAGAGTTGGAGAAAAAGCAGTATACATACCCAAGTGAGTCGACCAGTATGCACCAACATTTGGAACGTGTAGAAGAGACATGGGAACAGATTTCAGTCAAGACGTGCTTGAATCTGATCGACAGCATGCCCAGAAGGATTCAGGCAGTGCTGAAAGTGTTGGATTTAGAAAATAGTAAAAAAAAAAAAACATTAAAATTTAGATTGTTCGGACCAAATAGTAACAATGTAATGACCTGACAAGAATCTGTAAAACTAATCATACGATAAATAGTTGCAAATCAAATTTATATATGAGATAGCCAAGATGATTGTCTATAAAATGAAGGTAGTCTCATGGTCAAAGCTGTAGTGGATGGTGATAAATACACAATTGATTACCCAGATAAAGTGCTTGGTGCTATTTCAGAATTATATCATCTGAGAGGTAGATTGTGCAGCAAAGTAAATGTGTGCACTGCTTTACAAAACTATCCCATGTGTTTAGGAAAATCTATACTTATCAATAGTCACAATACATAGAACTTATGCAGAAATCAAAGTGTGCTATTTTACGCATTTCGCATCCTTGCTTCTTCTGAGATAATTATAAAATAGCACCAAACATTTTATGTGGATAACCAATTGTCTATTTATTCTCCAACTTTGTGTAAACAACCTCACTTGGCCTTAAATAATGGTCTGTCTATATTCAGAGTACAATCTGTGTAGCTTATATTGTTCTTACCCCTTATGCTGTGCCTCATATCTGGGATACAAATCAATGTAAATTGTACTTACATAGTCATTTCCCATTAAAAATATCTAAAAAACTGACCCACACATCCAACAAATGTGAACAGGTGCTAACTGAAAAAACATAGTAACTATAAAATGCATACAGCTGCACACTGAAAAAGCCAAAAATGTACAAGGGAAAATATGGCACTACATTACTGCAAAAGACAGATATTTAGTTTATGTATTGGCCAATGCATGTAAGATACAGAGATATACCTTGAGGTTGGTTTCCGGGCTTACATACATTGGCTAATAGTGATTGTTTTGTTGATTGCAGATAGGAGTCTTCTTTTTCCTGGATTTTTGTAGTCCGGAATGTTTCAAGGAAGAGTTACCTGGCTCCTCTGAATCTCAGTGTACTATTAACTATTACTTTTTTTCCTTTATATTGTATATGTTCTTCTTTAAATATTGATTGTAACTTTCTTTTTCTTTTTGTAGTATCTTATGTATGTCCAGGTTTTGGGAACAAAACATTATATTTTGGGGGGATTGCCTTTAATAAAATTCTGCACGTACTTTCTTTTTATCGACTAAGTACTTTGAGTTGCATCACTTCAATACAGAAGTGCCGTATATAAAATATAAAAGTAAACAATGCCCGACCAATTCAACTTCCCCACTGTTTTTATGTATGTAATTGTGTATTTTCCTTCATGCACTCATATAACAGCGGTTCATGGCTTTGCTTCATACATGAATCCAGCTTTTTTGTTTAGAATCGTCACTTTTTTTAGACATTAAAAAAACGATTTTTTAAATAATTGTTTTGTTTCTCCCCACTCCAAGTATAGGTTCATTGAATTAATGATAATTAAATTAATCATATGTGTAGTAAACATTGTCATACCTAACAGACATAAAAAAAAACCTTTTCCCACTAAATAATTTAAGGAAATTCCTGTTGTTTTCAAAAAATGTTTTATGGTTTCACATATGTGATGCATTAGTGGCCTAATATCATGTATTGCTTATGATTGCAGGGTCGAAGTAAAGCCAAAGTTTAGCATCCTGAAAAATGTAGCAATAAAGTACCGTAGCTAACCTGCAACAAAATTGGAGCAAGAAAGGATGGAAAAAATGCAGCAAAACCTGTGCTTTGGCTACAGCTTTTTCCTGCCGCAGATTAGGTTTTGGCTGCAGCAAGAACTCAATGTGTATGGGACATTGGCTGTCATCACTTCCCACGGCAAGCCGTGGACAGAGGAGTCAAATGACGAGAGTATAAATCAAAGGCAAAGGGGCAAGACAAAGGACTATACTGTATACTTCAGAGTGCATGGTCAGCTCAAAATAGTGCAGATAGATATGTGCCGCCCCTGTGGAAGCAGCCGAGCTGCTCGGATCCTTGTTCTCAGTGGCTCGAGGGTCTCCAGATTCGGGGATCGTGCGACCGCTCAAATGAAGGAGGTATTTACAAGGAGTTATAGAGTTTGTGACGCCACCCGTGGTGCGCAGTAACTGGGGTGAATAGCGCCGCTGCCGTTGGGGAGTACCCGGGGTGATGACGGGGGTCAGCCAGGTGGTGTGACCCTCCACGGGTAGGGGGAATGCCCCGGGACTCAGTGGTAGGATAAGGTTGTGGGATACAGGGATCACTCTTGTACTCACTCGGTCCATTAAGCAGACACCGACAACCGGGTAAACCAAATCTCTGGACACCGCTGCTGCTGAGGGGAGCTAGTTCGGGTCCCGTCCCCAATGGTGCTGCCTGGTGATCCGTGACCTGCCTCCTGGCACTAAGTTTACTTCTCTGGTGGTCCCGGTAGTGTGAAACTTGCCAAATCCCGCTCCCCACTGTGGCTAAGTGTGGGAGCTTGCTCTCCGGGCTCACGCTTGGGATTTTCTGGACCGTTTTGGGTGGAAAGTCCTATCCTCCTCGTTGCGCTAGTGCCACGATTTTTGGAGCGGTTGGGAACAAATCTTGAAGGCTACGTTCTCCACGGGTCAATTATTGGGTTGCATGCAGCTACTCCCCATCTTAGGGTCCACGTACCCCGTCGTGCCTCGGTTCCGGACCGGTGATGGTGCAAGGCCGCCGGCTGTCCTGCTCGACAGATCCGAGCCCCTTGCCACGATTCCCTGTGACCGGGCGTCCGACTCCTCTAGGCCCAGAACACCGTCTGCAACCTAGACAGTTTCCTTATGGGAGTCACCGCTCCCGACCTCCTCAGAGCTCCTCACAGCTCGAGGGCTACTCTCTCCCCACCACTAACTAACCGACTCTCTAACTGACTGACTGCACATCTCACCTTCCCTCCCTGACCCCCCAGGTGGGCAACTCTATTCCACTCAAGCCGTCCACTGGTGTGTCTGGTGGGTGTGGTGTAGGGTGTATCTAGGATTTGATTTGCTGTTGTAGGCAACACCATTTGGTTAAGGACCCATAACCAAGAGGGAGGTGGATGCTGCACAGGAGGGTAGATTGTGCAATATCCTGTGACGACCTGATTGTCCAGGGGTGTCACAGATACAAAGGGAATAGGCAAAGGAATAGTCAAATGAAAGGTCCAAGGTCAGGCAGCAAGAGATCAGAACAGCAAAGCATGAGGTACACACTCCACAGAGCAAAGCTACGACTGACAGTGGCCTAACTATTGCCAACCAGCTAAGTAGCTAGACAATCACCCTTAAAGATAACACCTGAAGAAAACCCAGTAGGTCCAGCACATGACTGGGTGCTGAATGATCCTATAAACAATACTGACAGCTCAGTACACCCCTCCAATCTATTGGGTGGCTGAGTGATCACTAACTGCGTCCCTAGGACACGGTGAATGGTGGTATCGTGATTGTGTGAAAATAGCCTAATGCTTGCAATGGGGTTGGATACAGTCCTAGGATACCAGAGCATTATACACATCAGCCTGAATTGTGTTTCCTGGGAAGATTTGTGGAAGCTGAAAATTTGAATTTCAAAAGGTTTGTTCATGTCTAGTGTCACATGTTTGTGGGCTGACAGTCAGTGTGGTGCGGTGTCCATATAAGACCCCATTTTCCAGTCCTGAACAACACCTTTAACTTTACTGTGGTGATAGAGGAGGACATTTGTATGCTTGTGTTGTGTATTTCATAGACGTCGATGTCAAAGAGTGGAAAAACTGGATGCAGAGACAAGCTGCCAGAGGGATGTTTGCCTTGTCTCAGTTTTTAACAATTGATAGTGTCAGTCAGCAACAGTTGTTGTGGGAAATAAAGTGCAGATCAAGTTCTCTGCATTCATTCCAGACAGATCACAGGACTATAAATAAGAAGTAAATACACACTATGTTTGCATAGGAAATTGTACCATACTGTACTTTGTTATCGCTCTCAGAGCAGAAACATCCATTAGGACATTTGAATCAAATTTGAATCTTCAGACTGTGAAACATATGAAGTCTTGGAAATATGTACAGACATATGGTGAATCTGAATAGTGCCTCCAGCCAAAACATTCTTACTTTATTTTGTTTGTTCTTGGCTTTAGACATGGAGCATATTAATCACCCTGCCCTCTAAAATACAGACACTGATTAGGCAAGAGCTACATGGTGATGTAAGATCGTAATGATGCGCTACGACTAATGACAGAGAATGTAATCATGTCGCGACCAACAACTATCAACGACCTAGTTATCAGAAAATTAACCCTCCTGAATTTCTGTGTGACCAGAATCGGCATCATTAGTTGTAACTGAGCCGATGTTTATGATGTTGAAGCTTGCCGTCCATAGGTCATCATGTAACTTACAGTTCTAGTCTTGTTGGATTTGGCCAGTTCTAGGTTTTGACCATTAAAAAAGTCCTGTATATAGGTGATCAGGTAAAACCCCTTTACTGAAATCCACAAACTTTACACCCCGAAATGACAGGAATAAGGCACAACTTCTGTGTCTTGTTCAGTGGTGGTCGGGTTTCAGCCTTCCGTACCTTGGCAATTTCTTTGATCACTAGTGAACACCTTCTACATCTGGGCTCTCCGGGGAGGCTGCAGTTCTTTAATATGACAGCACTGGAGTATAATGGGTTCCTGGTCTCTTTACTTTTGGCTCTTCTCAAAGCTTAATGCACTTTGTTTTTTCTCAGCACATTGTTTGAAACCCTGTTGACAATTTGTAATAAAACATTTGATATTTTTGAGATCACGCTCCAATTTCGTAGTCTGCTTTCACACTTGCGTTGTTTTGCATCAGTCACAATCTGTCGCCTTGAGGAGTTACGGTATCCTGTAAAATATTTTGCAGGAATCCGTTTTTTCCCCATAGGCTTCTATTAGCGACAGATTGTGACTGATGGCCTTGCGTTGCATCCGCTGCGTGATGGATCAGTTGTTTCCTGACTGACCGTCACGTAGAGAAAGAGCTGTGGAGAAACAAGCGCACATAGGGTTTTACCCCAATATGTCTGGGGTAGGGAGGGGGGAGTAAGAATACTCACCAAATGTAGTTGTGATAGTCACAACCACTATACACGCATGTAAAATGGATCCCAGGCTGCAGCCACCCGTAGTAGCAGATAACAGATAACACAAGAGATAGGTGTTCAGTTGCCGCGCCAAAAGATCACTTCTTGCAGATGTTCAGATTAATGTCACTTTATTATCGTACAGGTCAACGCGTTTCTGGAGCATCTGCCCCCTTCATCAGGACCACCAAGCACAGGAATAACATTAAATGTTAATGGTGGTCCTGATGAAGGGGGCAGATGCTCCAGAAACGCGTTGACCTGTACGATAATAAAGTGACATTAATCTGAACATCTGCAAGAAGTGATCTTTTGGCGCGGCAACTGAACACCTATCTCTTGTGTTATCTGTTATCTGACTGACCGTCAGGCAGGAGCAATGCTGAATGTAATGTTTTTTGTGTGCGATGGATGTTTTTTTTACTGTGAGCATGGGCACAGTAAAAAAAACTTGATCTACTGTAAATTAATTTCCAGCGGCTTAAATGATCAGCTAATCGCCCGGCGGCCACCTTTTGTGAACGATCAGCTGATCACCTGGTGGCTGCCTTTTGCGAACAATCAGCTGATCTCTCGGCGGCTGGCTTTTGAAGCCGGCCGCCGGCCGATCAGCTGATCGTTCACAAAAGGCGGCCGCTGGGCGATCAGCTAATCGTTCACAAAAGCTGGCCACCAGTAAAACAGTAAAAAAACAACGGATCATTTTTTTGCAGCATCAGTCACATCAGTTGTGCCACTATCTGCAACGCATCTATGTTGCATCAGCCACACAACTGATTGTGATGGATGCAAAGCAACACAAGTGTGAAAACAGCTTACCAACTTCATTAATGCTGCATCCCTCTGTAAAGCCTGCTTTAAACGTTGCTATTTCGTATACGATATCGTATGCGATTTGCAACGCCCCCATCGTATGTGTGCCACATTTAATTTGTTGAACATGCCGCACAAACGATTAACCCCCGTCACATGTACTCACCCGTCCATACGACCTCGATGTGGGCGGCGAACGTCCACTTCCTGGAGTGGGAGGGACGTTCAGCATCACATCGACGTCACGCGGCAGCCGGCCAATAGAAGTGGAGGGGCGGAGATGAGCGGAACGTAAACATCCCGCCCACCTCTTTCCTTCCACATTGCTGGCTGGAGCCGCGGGAGGCAGGTAAGATCTGTTCAATGTTCCCGAGGTGTCACAAACTGCGATTGGGTGCTGCCTCGGGAACATTGAACAACCCGACGTGCAATTCGTCAGGATTCAACGACGTGTATGCGATGAACGTTTTAACATTCAATCGCAATTGCACGTACCTGTCACACACTACAATGTACCTTATGATGCCGAATGTGCGTCACTTACGACGTGACCCCGCAGACACATCGTAAGATATATTGCAGCGTGTTAAGCGGGCTTTAAACTTGTATAATTGACTTCTCACAGAAAGTGTAACTTCTTTTTGGCCCATTTTGCCAGATGAAAACAAGCTCCCTAGTAATTCTGCACACCTTGATAAAGGATATTGTATCCTTAGCCTACACCTTCCATCATTACACAAATGATATTCACTTGCCTAATAATTGTGCACTCAGTATTTATTGTGTTAGATCGGCTCACTCAGCTGCTTCATGAGGTACAGAGCAATTCTTTTCATTTAAATCTTCAGAGGATTTATTAAAAGCTTCATAAACCAGCACAGCATAAAGTAAACATAAACAGCCTCTCCGGCATAAAGAAATCAAAACAGCACTCACTACAGTCCATATAACTGTAGGGTCCACCCACTCAGGATTAGGCCAGGGCCACACCGAGGACTACTGCGATCCTCGCATGACGCTCGGCTCACGCTGGCAGCACAGCGGCAGCTGAGTGTCATGCAAGTATCACTGCAACTGAGGTCCGATCGTGTGATCGGACAATAGCTGCAGGGGGTGGTCCGGCTCTGAGGAGGGGCGGGCCAGCGCTGCGGAGAGAAGGGCTGGCCCTGCGGAGGGGAGGGATTAATCTCCCTCTCTCCTCCGTTGCCGGCTATTGCCATTCTCGCTTTGCACTCACAGTACACCGGTGTACTGTGAGTGCAGTGCGATTTTTCTCTCGCCCCATAGACTTGAATAGGTGCAAGAGAAACAAGAATCGCATTGCACCCGCAGCATGCTGTGACTATTTTCTCGGTCTGATTATGGCTGAGAAAATAATCGCTCATTGGTGCTGATACATACAGTCATATGAAAAAGTTTGGGCACCCCTATTAATGTTAACCTTTTTTCTTTATAACAATTTGGGTTTTTACAACAGCTATTTCAGTTTCATATATCTAATAACTGATGGACTCAGTAATATTTCTGGATTGAAATGAAGTTTATTGTACTAACAGAAAATGTGCAATCCGCATTTAAACAAAATTTGACCAGTGCAAAAGTATGGGCACCCTTATCAATTTCTTGATTTGAACACTCCTAACTACTTTTTACTGACTTACTAAAGCACTAAATTGGTTTTGTAACCTCATTGAGCTTTGAACTTCATAGGCAGGTGTATCCAATCATGAGAAAAGGTATTTAAGGTGGCCACTTGCAAGTTGTTCTCCTATTTGAATCTCCTATGAAGAGTGTCATCATGGGCTCCTCAAAACAACTCTCAAATGATCTGAAAACAAAGATTATTCAACATAGTTGTTCAGGGGAAAGATACAAAAAATTGTCTCAGAGATTTAAACTGTCAGTTTCCACTGTGAGAAACATAGTAAGGAAATGGAAGAACACAGGTACAGTTCTTGTTAAGCCCAGAAGTGGCAGGCCAAGAAAAATATCAGAAAGGCAGAGAAGAAGAATGGTGAGAACAATCAAGGACAATCCACAGACCACCTCCAAAGACCTGCAGCTTCATCTTGCTGCAGATGGTGTCAATGTGCATCGGTCAACAATACAGCGCACGTTGCACAAGGAGAAGCTGTATGGGAGAGTGATGCGAAAGAAGCCGTTTCTGCAAGCACGCCACAAACAGAGTCGCCTGAGGTATGTAAAAGCACATTTGGACAAGCCAGTTACATTTTGGAAGAAGGTCCTGTGGACTGATGAAACAAAGATTGAGTTGTTTGCTCATACAAAAAGGCGTTATGCATGGAGGCAAAAAAAACAGCATTCCAAGAAAAGCACTTGCTACCCACAGTAAAATTTGGTGGAGGTTCCATCATGCTTTGGGGCTGTGTGTCCAATGCCGGCACCGGGAATCTTGTTAAAGTTGAGGTCGCATGGATTCAACTCAGTATCAGCAGATTCTTGACAATAATGTGCAAGATTCAGTGACGAAGTTGAAGTTACGCAGGGGATGGATATTTCAGCAAGACAATGATCCAAAACACCGCTCCAAATCTACTCAGGCATTCATGCAGAGGAACAATTACAATGTTCTGGAATGGCCATCCCAGTCCCCAGACCTGAATATCATTGAAAATCTGTGGGATGATTTGAAGCGTGCTGTCCATGCTCGGCGACCATCAAACTTAACTGAACTGGAATTGTTTTGTAAACAGTAATGGTCAAATATACCTTCATCCAGGATCCAGGAACTCATTAAAAGCTACAGGAAATGACAAGAGGCTGTTATTTTTGCAAAATGAGGATCTACAACATATTAATGTCACTTTTATGTTGAGGTGCCCATACTTTTGCACCAGTCAAATGTTGTTTAAATGCGGATTGCACATTTTCTGTTAGTACAATAAGCCTCATTTCAATCCAGAAATATTACTCAGTCCATCAGTTATTAGATATATGAAACTGAATTAGCTGTTGCAAAAGCCGCAAATTGTTATAAAGAAAAAAGGTTAACGTTAATAGGGGTGCCCAAACTTTTTCATATGACTATAGGCTAATATTCGTCCGATTGGAATGTGATGTTTTATCGCCTTCCACTCGCTCTGATTTTCATGCCATGTGTCTTAGGCCTTAGGATTCAGCTCTTTGCAGTACAAGCACCACTCCGGAAGTCTGTTCACTTCCAGACACAGAACACTGAATGAATCCAAAGGACTTAATTTCACCCCCTGGACCATACCCTCGGGTTTCACATCACCAAAGTTTTCAACCTCGATGAAACATACAGTGCCTACAAGTAGTATTCAACCCCCTGCAGATTTAGCAGGTTTACACATTCGGAATTAACTTGGCATTATGACATTTGGACTGTAGATCAGCCTGGAAGTGTGAAATGCACTGCAGCAAAAAAGAATGTTATTTCTTTTTTTCTTTTTTTTTTTTTTTTTTAAATTGTGAAAAGTTTATTCAGAGGGTCATTTATTATTCAACCCCTCAAACCACCAAAATTCTGTTTGGTTCCCCTAAAGTATTAAGAAGTATTTCAGGCACAAAGAACAATGAGCTTCACATGTTTGGATTAATTATCTCTTTCTCCAGCCTTTTCTGACTAATTAAGACCCTCCCCAAACTTGTGAACAGCACTCATACATGGTCAACATGGGAAAGACAAAGGAGCATTCCAAGGCCATCAGAGACAAGATCGTTGAGGGTCACAAGGCTGGCAAGGGGTACAAAACCCTTTCCAAGGAGTTGGGCCTACCTGTCTCCACTGTTGGGAGCATCATCCGGAAGTGGAAGGCTTATGGAACTACTGTTAGCCTACCACGGCCTTGACAGCCTTTGAAAGTTTCCTCCCGTGCCGAGGCCAGGCTTGTCCGAGGAGTCAAGGCTAACCCAAGGACAACAAGGAAGGAGCTCCGGGAAGATCTCATGGCAGTGGGGACATTGGTTTCAGTCAATACCATAAGTAACGTACTCCACCGCAATGGTCTCCGTTCCAGACGAGCCCGTAAGGTACCTTTACTTTCAAAGCGTCATGTCAAGGCTCGTCTACAGTTTGCTCATGATCACTTGGAGGACTCTGAGACAGACTGGTTCAAGGTTCTCTGGTCTGATGAGACCAAGATCGAGATCTTTGGTGCCAACCACACACGTGACGTTTGGAGACTGGATGGCACTGCATACGACCCCAAGAATACCATCCCTACAGTCAAGCATGGTGGTGGCAGCATCATGCTGTGGGGCTGTTTCTCAGCCAAGGGGCCTGGCCATCTGGTCCGCATCCATGGGAAGATGGCTAGCACGGCCTACCTGGAGATTTTGGCCAAGAACCTCCGCTCCTCCATCAAGGATCTTAAGATGGGTCGTCATTTCATCTTCCAACAAGGCAACGACCCAAAGCACACAGCCAAGAAAACCAAGGCCTGGTTCAAGAGGGAAAAAATCAAGCTGTTGCAGTGGCCTAGTCAGTCTCTTGACCTTAACCCAATTGAAAGTTTGTGGAAGGAGCTCAAGATTAAAGTCCACATGAGACACCCAAAGAACCTAGATAACTTGGAGAAGATCTGCATGGAGGAGTGGGCCAAGATAACTCCAGAGACCTGTGCCGGCCTGATCAGGTCTTATAAAAGACGATTATTAGCTGTTATTGCAAACAAGGGTTATTCCACAAAATATTAAACCTAGGGGTTGAATAATAATTGACCCACACTTTTATGTTGAAAATGTATTAAAATTTAACTGAGCAACATAACTTGTTGGTTTGTAAGATTTATGCATCTGTTAATAAATCTTGTTTGAAGTTTGCAGGCTCTAACTTATTTGCATCTTATCAAACCTGCTAAATCTGCAGGGGGTTGAATACTACTTGTAGGCACTGTATCTCCCCTCCCTGTCAACAGTGTCCCTCCAGATACTGTTGACTGGTGCTACAATATAATGCGTCCAGATATTGTGTTAGGTAGCTGGTGCCCAAATACTTCATAGTTCCTATCATACCTACTATCATAAATGGATACACAAAATATTGAAAATAATATATTTAGTACTATCATTTTTTGGAAAGGGGTTGTTAGGATCAGAGAAGGCTTCCATGCCTGTCTACTGGTTGTGTGTGGCAATGCAACTATATTTGCATTAATACCAGGCACAGGGCATAGACAGGTGTTGTTTTTGGAGGAAAGCAGATATATTTTTCTATTCCTGAACAACCCCTTTAACAGTATATATACATCTACCCTCCCTGGACTCTCAATAGAGCCAAAACAATTGTAGGTGCAATTAATAGGGAAGACTTATTATTCAAACATAAACCATCTCATATGAAAAATAAAACTAACAAAAATATTGTCTTTTCAACTAATTTTAGTAATCAATATCACACTGTTACTAATATTGTAAAAAAAAACCTACCAATTCTCAATGAGGATCCTATTCTTAAACAGGTGATTCAGAATAATGTTAGGTGTGTTGCAAAACGGGCACCTACACTTAACACTATTCTTTCCCCCAGTCTTTTCATAAGTGATAGTGGCCGTACTTGGGGATCCTCCTGGATCACATTGAAGGGTTTTTATAAACGTGGTGCAGCCAGATGTAAAGCTTGTAATTTTGCACAAAAAGGAAAAACATTTTTTTCAATAGCAAATGAAAAAACATTTACCATCAAAAATTTGATAAATAGTAATTCTTCTTACATTGTATATTTAACATCATGCAAAATCTGTAACATCCAATACACTGGTTGCACCACGGGACCCTTGAAGGTTAGAATCAGGAGGCATCTCTCAGATGTGTCTAATCACAATGCAGTTGCGATCTCGGCGGTTTCAAAGCACTTTGCCACAATTCACAAGGGGGATGTTAATGGCTTTCACTTCATGGGAATAGAACAAGTACATAGACCGGTTCGGGGTGGAGATCACAGAAGGAAACTCTTGAATAGGGAGTCCTTCTGGATCTTCACCCTGGGCACCAGATACCCAAATGGAATGAATAGCCGACAAGATCTTATATTGCACTATTAAAGTAAAAATTAAATACTTATATATGGATATGTTCATTTCAGATTCCCTCCTAGGGGCTTTAATATAATATATGGATCACCTATTATATACTGGTTGGGAACCTTTTTCAACTGGGGTCCATTCTCCGCGGTGTTTGCCTTTTTTTTTTTCCCAAAGGCTAAAATAATGAAAAACCTTTGCTCTCTGATACAACCGTGATGATGTGACTTTTATGCATTTAGTATACTTACTATACATCATAGTTATATAACCCTGATAATGGATTGTGGTATACTGCATATAAGACATTAATATGTGAGGTTTTTTGAATATGTTGTAATGATTATGGATTATTGATTGTTATATTCACCTTTTGTCACCTTATATTGGGAGTATTCATATCTCCATTTTAAAAATATGTATGTTATGTCATTTATGTTTTATGTTGTCTACACTGGTTGTTTTTTCCTCTTACTTTGTTTGATTCTCCTACCATTACCATATCAGGAGCTGCCTTGGAGCAGTCCACACATGTGTTTCTGATTTTTGGAGGAGGGAGAATTCAACAAAAGGAAGCTGGTTGCATTCAAAGTCAGAACATGATTAAGACCTGAGGCGTCGAAACGCGTTGTCCTGCTGTCATCCGACTGATATGCTGTACCTGCTGGAATTTTAATATGCATTGGCACAATAAAATGGATTTTTAATTTTCTCATTCCTGGCGCTGGAACTCTTTTCCTTTTCTATATATTTTTCTAGTGCTAAAGCGTGAGAGCTGGAAAAATGAGCAATGGAGTGTAGAAAACACTGCGCTATAGTGTGATATCACAGCCTGCACCATGCCTTACAAATGTATCAAGTGGGCTGGGCACTATTATGTGACAACAAAATACATACATCATAAATCAAACAATCTAGGTTAGGCTGGTTTCACACTACATTTATTTAACATCCGTCCATAACGTTTTTTTAGTGGACAAGCGGATCCAGTGCAAATGCGTTTTCATTTCAATGCATTTGCAATGGACTCGCGTTAACATCCGTTCACCTGCGTTTGCGTGCGTTATAGTGCGGATCCAGTGACTTGCAGTTTTTTAACATGTTTCAAAAACGCTACTTGTAGCGTTTTTGAGCTCCGTCCAAATACTGCAAATTGCTGGATCCGCACTATAACGCACGCAAACGCAGGTGAACGCTGGCGTGCTGATAGACAGGATCCTGCTTTTGTACTGAGCATGCCCAGAAAGTACTGAGCATGCCCAGAACCAGTCTTGCGTGATCTGTCTATCTCTCTACTCCCTCCCTCACCCTCTCTCTCTCTATCTCTGTCTTTCCCCCTTCCTCTCTCTCCCACCTGAGAGCTACGGACACTCGTAACCAAGGTAAATATCGCGTAACCACTTCTCTTAGTTACCCGATGTTTACGTTGGTTACGTGTGCAGGCAGCCCTGCTCCTAGCAGCTGCAGACACTCGTAACCAAGATAAATATCGGGTATCCAAGGCCGATGTTTACCTTGGTTACCAGCGTCTGCAGCTGTCAGAAGCCTCCTCCCAGTCTAGTTCCCCTCACTCCCGATCACATGACTCCAATGCCCGCCCCTAAACATCCAGTGCAGGATCCTGCAAAATAACATATGCGTTTGCATACGTTATTTGCTGTAAAAGCAGGATCCGTACTTCCGCTAAAAAAACGTTTTCAGCGGATGTTAAAAAGACGTAGTGTGAAACTAGCCTTATAGTGAGGATCCAGTGACTTGCAGTTTTTTAACATGTTTCAAAAACGCTACTTGTAGCGTTTTTGAGCTGCGTCCAAATACTGCAAATTGCTGGATCCTGACTAAACAGCACGCAAACGCAGGTGAACGCTGGCGTGCTGATAGACAGGATCCTGCTTTTGTACTGAGCATGCCCAGAACCAGTCTCGCGTGATCTGTCTCTCCTCCTCCCTCCCTCACCCTCTCTCTCTCTATCTCTGTCTTTCCCCCTTCCTCCTCTCCCTCTCTCTCCCACCTGAGAGCTGCGGACACTCGTAACCAAGGTAAATATCGCGTAACCACTTATCTTAGTTACCCGATGTTTACGTTGGTTACGTGTGCAGGCAGCCCTGCTCCTAGCAGCTGCAGACACTCGTAACCAAGATAAATATCGGGTATCCAAGGCCGATGTTTACCTTGGTTACCAGCGTCTGCAGCTGTCAGAAGCCGGCTCCCAGTCTAGTTCCCCTCACTCCCGATCACATGACTCCAATGCCCGCCCCTAAACATCCAGTGCAGGATCCTGCAAAATAAGACATGCGTTTGCATACGTTATTTGCTGTAAAAGCAGGATCCGTATTTCCGCTAAAATAACGTTAAGGACGGATGTTAAATAAACGTAGTGTGAAACCAGCCTTATTAGGTTCAGTGTGGAAGGAATTTATAGGCTACTGTATTATGATCTTACAACAAAGCTCAGCATAAACAAAAGGTTGACACACAAAAATAATACATTATCTAACTCATTAAATTATTCTTTATATGCAAAGAGATATGGGAAAAAAGATGACCTTTTTTATATTATTTCTTACGACCCTTTTATGAGCACTCTTCACTAATTTGAGCAAGTTAAACTGATCAAACTATGGAATAGTGGCTGCAGAGCTGAAACAGTTACTTTTATTTTTTAATTTCTCATCCCATTGTGGAGATATTAGCTTGCAAACTTTAGGTTATAATTTATGTTAAGCCCAAGGAGGTGTTACCAGAGATTTTTATCTAGAGGCGTATACTTTTCCCCCTGTATGATGTTGACCAATCATAACTAGATGCAGGGCTGTATTTTGCCTTCGTGCTCCCCTAGGCACTTTAAGTGGTCGCGCCCCTTAGTGACAACGTAACACTGAGTTTTCGCACACGACATCTGTTTAAGGCAGATCTACTCTGTAAAACACTTGAAAAAGTATCAATGAGAAACGAAGGGCACTAACCCCCCCCAATGGGGATCACCACAGGCACATCAAAACATAGCATGAGTATAAAATATTCCCACCACACCGTCCCCACTTATATACTGTGACTGTCACACTGCCCCTAATAAACTACACACTGCCCTCCCTTATAAATTATACCCACCACACCTTCCTCAATTATGAAATATGATCTGCACATTGACCTCACATCATGTTGCCCCCTCCTCACAATGTCCCATGCATTCTGCCCCCTCCTCCCAATGTCCCATGCATGCTGCCCCCTCCTCACAATGTCCCATGCATACTGCCCCCTCCTCACAATGTCCCATGCATGCTGCCCCCTCCTCACAGTGTCCCATGCATGCTGCCCCCTCCTCACAATGTCCCATGCATGCTGCCCCCTCCTCACAATGTCCAATTCATGCTGCCCCCTCCTCACAATGTCCCATGCATGCTGCCCCCTCCTCACAATGTCCCATGCATGCTGCCCTCTCCTCACAATGTCCCATGCATGCTGCCCCCTCCTCACAATGTCCTATGCATGCTGCCCCCTCCTCACAATGTCCAATTCATGCTGCCCCCTCCTCACAATGTCCCATGTATGCTGCCCCCTCCTCACAATGTCCCATGCATGCTCTCCCCTCCTCCCAATGTCCCATGCATGCTGCCCCTCCCTCAGTGTCCCATGCATGCTGCCCCCTCCTCACAGTGTCCCATGCATGCTGCCCCCTCCTCACAATGTCCCATGCATGCTGCCCCCTCCTCACAATGTCCCATGCATTCTGCCCCCTCCTCCCAATGTCCCATGCATGCTGCCCCCTCCTCACAGTGTCCCATGCATGCTGCCCCCTCCTCACAATGTCCCATGCATTCTGCCCCCTCCTCCCAATGTCCCATGTATGCTGCCCCCTCCTCCCAATGTCCCATGCATGCTTCCCCCTCCTCACAGTGTCCCATGCATGCTGCTCCCTCCTCACAATGTCCCATGCATGCTGCCCCCTCCTCACAATGTCCCATGCATTCTGCCCCCTCCTCCCAATGTCCCATGTATGCTGCCCCCTCCTCCCAATGTCCCATGCATGCTTCCCCCTCCTCACAGTGTCCCATGCATGCTGCTCCCTCCTCACAATGTCCCATGCATGCTGCCCCCTCCTCACAATGTCCCATGCATGCTGCCCCCTCCTCACAGTGTCCCATGCATGCTGCTCCCTCCTCACAATGTCCCATGCATGCTGCCCCCTCCTCACAATGTCCCATGCATGCTGCCCCCTCCTCACAGTGTCCCATGCATGCTGCCCCCTCCTCACAGTGTCCCATGCATGCTGCTCCCTCCTCACAATGTCCCATGCATGCTGTCCCCCCTCACAATGTCCCATGCATGTTGCCCCTCCTCCCAATGTCCCATGCATGCTGCCCCCTCCTCACAATGTCCCATGCATGCTGCCCCCTCCTCACAATGTCCCATGCGTGATGCCCCCTCCTCACAATGTCCCATGCATGCTGCCCCCTCCTCACAATGTCCCATGCATGCTTCCCCCTCCTCATAATGTCCCATGCATGCTTCCCCGTCCTCACAATGTCCCATGCATGCTGCCCCCTCCTCACAATGTCCCATGCATGCTGCTCCCTCCTCAGTTTCCCATGCATGCTGTTCCCTCCTCACAATGTCCCATGCATGCTGCCCCTCTCCATGAGCTCCTAATGCTGCCTTCCTCTTTTTCATAATGACACCTCCATGCTGCCCCATTCATCATGCTAAGACCACCACACTAACGCTTATGCTGAGACACCCCTCACACACACACACACACACACACACGCGCACACACACACACACACACACACACACTACCCCACTCTTGATATTGACTCCCCTACATTGCTCCACTCCATACTGAGCCCACACATGCTGCCCCTTCTCCATAATGAGCTCCCAATGCTGCCCCCCTCTCATTCTGAGTCCTTACACTCCCCACCAATCGATTTTGTCATTGTGCTATCCCTCAACCCTTGTCCTCTGTCTCTAGGATTGGCCCCTCTCTCCCATTCCCCCAGCAGCAGCCGCTCTCCCCCACCTTCACCAGCAGCCTCTCCCCCAGCATCAGCCTCTCTCCCCCCAGCCCCCCCAGCATCAACCTCTCTCCCCCCAGCGTCCCCCAGCTTCAGCCTCTCTCCCCCCAGCCTCCCCCAGCTTCAGCCTCTCTCCCCCCAGCCCCCCCAGCATCAACCTCTCTCCCCCCAGCCTCCCCCAGCTTCAGCCTCTCTCCCCCAGCTTCCCCCAGCATCAGCCTCTCTCCCCCAGCTTCCCCCAGCATCAGCCTCTCTCCCCCAGCTTCCCCCAGCATCAGCCTCTCTCCCCCAGCTTCCCCCAGCATCAGCCTCTCTGCCCCCAGCCTCCCCCAGCATCAGCCTCTCTGCCCCCAGCCTCCCCCAGCATCAGCCTCACTCCTCCCAGCCTCCCCCAGCATCATCCCCCCCAGCATCAGCCTCCACCCTCCCAGCCTCCCCCAGCATCAGCCTCCCCCCTCCCAGCCAACCCCCTCACAGCCTCTCCCAGTAAAGTATCAGCCTCCCCCCAGCATCAGCCTCTCTCCTCCCAGCCTCCCCCAGCATCAGCCCCCCCAGCATCAGCCTCCACCCTCCCAGCCTCCTCCAGCATCAGCCTCCCCCCTCCCAGCCACCCCCCTCACAGCCTCTCCCAGTATCAGCCTCCCCCAGCATCAGCCTCTCTCCTCCCAGCCTCCCCCAGCATCAGCCTCCCTCAGCATCAGCCTCCCTCCTCCCAGCCTCCCCCAGCATCAGCCTCCCCCAGAACCAGCCTCTCTCCTCTCAGCCTCCCCCAGCATCAGCCTCTCTCCTCCCAAACTCTCCCAGCATCAGCCTCCCCCAGTATCAGCCTCTTTCCTCCAAGCCTCCCCCTCTCTCCTCCCAGCCTCCCCCAGCATCAGCCTCCCTCAGCATCAGCCTCTCTCCTCCCAGCCTCCCCCAGCATCAGCCTCCCCCAGCATCAGCCTCCCCCAGCAACAGCCTCTCTCCTCCCAGCCTCCCCCAGCATCAGCCTCCCTTAGCATCAGCCTCCCTCCTCCCAGCCTCCCCCAGCATCAGCCTCTCTCCTCCCAGCCTCCCCCAGCATCAGCCTCTCTCCTCCCAGCCTCCCCCAGCATCAGCCTCCCTCAGCATCAGCCTCCCTCCTCCCAGCCTCCCCCAGCGTCAGCCTCCCCCCATCCCAGCCTTCCGCAACATCACCCTCCCCCCTCCCAGCCTCCCCCAGCATCATACTCTCTCCTCCCAGCCTCCCCCAGTATCAGCTTCTCTTCCCCCAAGTCTCCCCCAATATCAGCCTCTCTCCTCCCACCCCATACGCAGATCTCCAGTCTGCATTAGAGACACCCCCACGCTCCTTATGAATCTTCAGCTCTGCGAGCACTTACCTGCTCCAGGGCCCGCCGTCATCTTCCTGGCTCACGTGAGTATCCTCTTCTGACACCGGCTTCCATCGCGGCGTCCTCTGCGGCGTCCTGCTGTGAGCTCTGCATGTGAAATCCACACAGCATTGGACGCAGCACAGAGGAAGGAGCTGATTGGCGCGCCTGTGACCCCGTAAGTGCAGGCGCCGGCAGTTCCGGGGTCAATCAGCTCTCTGTGCCCGGCCGCCGCAGTTTGTCTGCATTCGCGTCTTAATTGACGCGGATACAAATAAATAAAGGTGCGCCTCTCCCCCCTCCCCCCTCCGAAAATACAGCGGATTTAATGAATGTGTAAAAAAAAAAATAAAAAAAAATTATTTTTTTTTTTTTACTGCTAGAAGGTGCCGCCCCCTGCATCCTGCCGCCCTAGGCACGGGACCACGGGTGCCTAATGGTAAATACGGCCCTGACTAGATGCATCATGCAGTAGAAAAAAAGAACACATCCCCCAGAAGATTAGATTCTGCTTTCTCCTATGTGAGAGATTTGATGACATTCATCTCTATTCTGCTCTGAACTGTGTAACGATACAGCAGAGCAGAGTGTGGTAACAAACACCTCCAGTGCTCTTGCACCCATGAGCTGAAAGATGGTGCTTGTTAACACACTCAGCTCTGCTGTATTCTGCATGGAAGCTACAAAGATCTCGATAGAGAGCAGGGCTGTATACAGTTAGGTCCAGAAATATTTGGACAGTGACACAAGTTTTGTTACTTTAGCTGTTTACAAAAACATGTTCAGAAATACAATTATATATATAATATGGGCTGAAAGTGCACACTCCCAGCTGCAATATGAGAGTTTTCACATCCAAATCGGAGAAAGGGTTTAGGAATCATAGCTCTGTAATGCATAGCCTCCTCTTTTTCAAGGGACCAAAAGTAATTGGACAAGGGGCTCTAAGGGCTGCAATTAACTCTGAAGGCGTCTCCCTCGTTAACCTGTAATCAATGAAGTAGTTAAAAGGTCTGGGGTTGATTACAGGTGTGTGGTTTTGCATTTGGAAGCTGTTGCTGTGACCAGACAACATGCGGTCTAAGGAACTCTCAATTGAGGTGAAGCAGAACATCCTGAGGCTGAAAAAAAAGAAAAAATCCATCAGAGAGATAGCAGACATGCTTGGAGTAGCAAAATCAACAGTCGGGTACATTCTGAGAAAAAAGGAATTGACTGGTGAGCTTGGGAACTCAAAAAGGCCTGGGCGTCCACGGATGACAACAGTGGTGGATGATTGCTGCATACTTTCTTTGGTGAAGAAGAACCCGTTCACAAGATCAACTGAAGTCCAGAACACTCTCAGTGAAGTAGGTGTATCTGTCTCTAAGTCAACAGTAAAGAGAAGACTCCATGAAAGTAAATACAAAGGGTTCACATCTAGATGCAAACCATTCATCAATTCCAAAAATAGACAGGCCAGAGTTCAATTTGCTGAAAAACACCTCATGAAGCCAGCTCAGTTCTGGAAAAGTATTCTATGGACAGATGAGACAAAGATCAACCTGTACCAGAATGATGGGAAGAAAAAAGTTTGGAGAAGAAAGGGAACGGCACATGATCCAAGGCACACCACATCCTCTGTAAAACATGGTGGAGGCAACGTGATGGCATGGGCATGCATGGCTTTCAATGGCACTGGGTCACTTGTGTTTATTGATGACATAACAGCAGACAAGAGTAGCCGGATGAATTCTGAAGTGTACCGGGATATACTTTCAGCCCAGATTCAGCCAAATGCCGCAAAGTTGATCGGATGGCGCTTCATAGTACACATGGACAATGACCCCAAGCATACAGCCAAAGCTACCCAGGAGTTCATGAGTGCAAAAAAGTGGAACATTCTGCAATGGCCAAGTCAATCACCAGATCTTAACCCAATTGAGCATGCATTTCACTTGCTCAAATCCAGACTTAAGACGGAAAGACCCACCAACAAGCAAGACCTGAAGGCTGCGGCTGTAAAGGCCTGGCAAAGCATTAAGAAGGAGGAAACCCAGCGTTTGGTGATGTCCATGGGTTCCAGACTTAAGGCAGTGATTGCCTCCAAAGGATTCGCAACAAAATATTGAAAATAAAAATATTTTGTTTGGGTTTGGTTTATTTGTCCAATTTCTTTTGACCTCCTAAAATGTGGAGTGTTTGTAAAGAAATGTGTACAATTCCTACAATTTCTATCAGATATTTTTGTTCAAACCTTCAAATTAAACGTTACAATCTGCACTTGAATTCTGTTGTAGAGGTTTCATTTCAAATCCAATGTGGTGGCATGCAGAGCCCAACTCGCGAAAATTGTGTCACTGTCCAAATATTTCTGGACCTAACTGTATCATTGCATGTTTTTTTTTATCTAGCATTAAAAGCAAAGGTGACATTGCAAATACTGCTGCAAAAAAAAAGTGCAGCAGTTACCGGCAGTCTCTGCTGTGCATGATAGATAACAACCACCCAGTACATGTGAACTAGTACCAAGCGACTGCTCCCAACTTCTGATGTACATATATATGGCAAGGAGTTAGTTAAAAAAGAAAAGCTTAGCCAGATGCTGCAGAAGAGTAGAGCTTCTCTTACTCATTAGCTGAGTCTATTGATGTTTCCAGCCATTTGATTGTGGGATTTTTCTATGTAATTATTTTATGTAACCTTGAACCTAAACTTAGCCCTAAGTTTAAAAAGTCTAGCAACTTAATTTTTAATATTGTTCAATATTATTATTATTTTTTTTTAAAGGGGACATTTGAGACTTTTGACATCTCTGTCAGCAGATCTCTATCTCTCCTCTCACAAAATCACAAGTGAGAGGAGCAGTAAAGATCTGATGCAAAACATAGCCGGGCTTCTGCCTTTCAACTAGGCTGTGACCATTGTGATAGACTAAGAACAGCCATTAAGAGCCTATAGCAAAATGTTCAAATTGTCTCTCCAGGAAAGGAGACAAACTCTAGCGCAGCGCCACCTATTGGAAGTAGCGATCCTAAAAGTCAAAAGTGGATTTTTAACAATCCTTTTCATATGACTGAGGATTTATGCCAGATCAGATTCCCAATTTGCAGACACGGTGTTTCGGGGTGCTTGCCCCTTGTCGGTGCAAAGTATGGAGTCTCTGATCTGGCTTTTAGGATCGCTAATTCCAATAGGTGGTGCTGCGCTAGAGTTTGTCTCCTTTCCTGGAGAGACAATTTGAATATTTCCCAGAGGGGCATTGTAGCTATAAGTCCTCTAAAGCAAAATGGAGATTTCAGCTTTCTTGCTCTAGCGTACGCTGCAGTCATGATCGGGTTTGCCCCCAACTCAAAGCCCCGATAGCAGGTGTAAGGTCTGGAGGTACGACACTGATTACATGTTATGTACCTTGACTTGAACAGAGTTTTCCAGATGCATAGATAAAAAATACTTTTAAATACATGATCATCATTAAAATATGCAGTACAAATGGTTGTTTGCCATCTAGTGGTCATTATTGGGCATAATGTAAATGTGGATTGTTCAATTTCGTATCCTCAGTTTTTCATTATGTGTATTAAAACTGAAATGTGCAAAATCACTCACCTCTGATTAGAAATATCTTAGCAAAATAAGTTCATGACTTGTGATGTTTCGGTTTCTTAATTTTGTATTATGATATGCTTTTGGAGATCTACCTTTACTTAATGGGGGTTGTCCAATTTCACAATAATATTGTTTGACTTGATCTGCTTACCTACTGCCGCTATGCAATAGCCCAAGAGTTTTTGTCTGCATGGATTGGTACCATCACATCTACAGCACTTGACCACTGCAGCCAATGACTGGACTTAGTAGTCTTTTGCTATCTACCTAGGAATTACAGCTGTGCCCCGAAATACTTAGAAGCGTTGTCCACTAAATTTTACCGAAAAAGACATAAAATTGAAAAACCGTGAAAGAAAAAAGGCAGCCTTCTTTACCAACATCAAGTCACAATACCAAAGCACTACAGGATGCAGCAGACCTTCATGAAAAAAGTAGGGGCAGCACAGGGGCAAAAAACTGGTGGAAAAAACCCACAAACCTGTCATTTATTGAGGGGGGTGGCTGCCTAGTGTTATAAATGCCCAGATATAAGTCTTGTATAGGGCACCAGTCACACAGATACTTGTGATGCACAGTGTCCGACTTATTAAAATAGGCTGCCTGGCACTATATAAGTGCACCCCACAAGGACAGATGCTCCAATTTATCCAGCCAACTCTAAAGTACCTGGCTATATCCTGCATAAAAATGTGTAAAAAATGTGTATAAAAAGATGCATAAAATACATGGGGTATTGGTCAACATTTTGGCCAAAAAATGCAAGTTTGCAACACACGCCAAGGGTTCTCATTATCTTGTGAGTTCTTACAGTAGAATCAAAAACATTTCATCAAAATGGACATAAAATTCAAAAAACTATGAAAGCCTTATCCGTGTGCATTTATAATGCTAAGCAACCACCCCCTCCATGAGTGGTAGGTTTGTGAGTGGTGGTCTCATCAGAATTTTTCACTTGTGCTACATCCACCACTATCATGGGGGTCTGCTGCATCCTGTTTTAGTATTATGATCTGGTATTGATAAGGAAGGCTGCCTTTCTTCTGAGTTGCCCACTACTTGGACCATCCATTTTCGATTGCTATTTTCCCTTGTGTACTGGTGCCAGTGCCGTTTCAGCAACATCAATGCTGGGTCTCCAGGACCCATGTGAGGTTGTTGTGCCACATGAACCTTACAGTCAGTCAGCAGCCTCTTCTTTCTCACTTCCTCCAGAAGTGAGAGATGCTGGGCCTTGCTAACTTCCTCCATACAACACGTGTCACGTCAGCCCTGGGATGGCACCGGAGGGGAATATAGTCTGTTGTTATTTCTGTGGGTAATACAGCAATTGAGAAGGGTTTGTCCGAGAAATTTGTTCCACAGTATGTGTCTAAGAATTTTGGTTTACTTTGCGTAGTAAATCTGCCCCCATGTGTTTTAAGGGGATACCTGTGGAAAAATGTGAGTTGTATAACATTATTTCATAGGGTTAGAGCTAGGCATTGGGATGCTACTTCATTCTAAAGGATGCAGTATACATTATATGAAAGTTGGCTGAACCCATGACATTAGGTGTGATCATCCAACCATTTCCTGTTTATGGGGACCTCTCAACTTCTCCCCTACAAATAATGTCAGAGAGTGTGATCATACTGTTTCTATTCTAGCGTCAAATACTTTTGCTGAATCTAGGCTACTACAGAATGATTCGGACATTGGCTCACAATCTACTCTCTACTTAAAATACAGATAGAAGCCATGTGCATGTGGGAGTTGGGAGAGATAGCTGTCAGCCAACAACTATCTTAGGCTAGTTTCACACTTGCGTTATACGGCATCCGTCACATTGTGTTGTGTGACAGATGTAACAGATGCTTTGCATATAGTGGCACAACAGATGTGACGGATGCTGCAAAACAACGGAATCCATTGTAGCCTTTTTTTTTCAACAATTACTCAACTGAGCATGCGCAGTTGTGTAAAAACGGATGTGTCACAGGAATCCGTGAAATGACGGATTCCTACGGATTCCGCCACCATAGGCTTGCATTATAAAAATGACGGACGCCGACGGAATCCAGCACATTGCATTTTATTGACGCTCAGGGAAGCACAGAAAAACATTACATGCTGCGTTCTTTCTGCCCAGCGGATTCAACGTAGCGTCGGCCGGTCGATGCAACGCAAGGCCATCCGTCGCAATGCGTCGTCAATACAAGTCTGTGGGAAGCAGCGGAATCCGTTAACGGATTCCACTGTTTTCCAAAACGGCGGATTGCGACTGAAGGAAAAAAACGCAAGTGTGAAACTAGCGTACAGTATGAGCATATAAAGATACAGTGCCTACAAGTAGTATTCAACCCCCTGCAGATTTAGCAGGTTTACACATTCGGAATTAACTTGGCATTGTGACATTTGGACTGTAGATCAGCCTGGAAGTGTGAAATGCACTGCAGCAAAAAAGAATGTTATTTCTTTTTTTCTTTTTTTTTTTAAATTGTGAAAAGTTTATTCAGAGGGTCATTTATTATTAAACCCCTCAAACCACCAGAATTCTGTTTGGTTCCCCTAAAGTATTAAGAAGTATTTCAGGCACAAAGAACAATGAGTTTCACATGTTTGGATTAATTATCTCTTTTTCCAGCCTTTTCTGACTAATTGAGACCCTCCCCAAACTTGTGAACAGCACTCATACATGTTACGGTTGCTGCGAGCACTGGAGACTATGTCCAGATTTCTTGCTACTGCACATGTGCGAGCGCTGGAGACTAAAGGCTACTTTACACACTGCGATATCGGTCCCGATATCGCTAGTGTGGGTACCCGCCCCCATCTGTTGCGCGACACGGGCATATCGCTGCCCGTGCCGCACAACATCGCCCAGAGCCGTCACACATACTTACCTGTCCGGCGACGTCGCTGTGACGGGCGAACCGCCTCCTCTCTAAGGGGGCGGTCCATGCGGCGTCACAGCGACGTCACTGAACCGCCGCCCAATCGCAGCGGAGGGGCGGAGATGAGCGGGACGTAACATCCCGCCCACCTCCTTCCTTCCGCATAGCGGCCGGGAGGCAGGTAGGGAGAGCTTCCTCGCTCCTGCGGCGTCACACGCAGCGATGTGTGCTGCCGCAGGAACGAGGAACAACCTCGTTACTGCTGAAGTAACGATAATTGGGAATGGACCCCCGTGTCGCCGATTAGCGATTTTTCACTGTTTTGCAACGATGCAAAATCGCTAATCGATGTCACACGCAACGGCATCGCTAATGCGGCCGGATGTGCGTCACGAATTCCGTGACCCCAACGACTCCGCATTAGCGATGTCGTAGCGTGTAAAGCCCGCTTAAGTCCAGATTTCTTGCTACTGCACATGTGCGAGCACTGGAGACTAAGTCCAGATTTCTTGCTACTGCACATGTGCGAGCGCCGGAGACTAAGTCCTATCTTGGAGCCATTGCACATGTGCGGGTGACATCATCGCTGACACGAGGTCACATGTCTCTGACACCTTCTATGCCGATTGGTCACTGGTCATGTGCTTGTGATGCCTTGCTCGGTGATAGGCCAGCATGATGTCACTCCTGTCGTTCTGGCAGCGGATTGGCTCTGGTGTCCTCCATCTTGGATGAGGCACAGAGTCTATATGAGACCCTGACACACGCCGCATGGCGCTCAGTCCTCTTGGTTCATGCATAAGAGTAGACGCTCTGTGCGCGTTCCTCTAGGCATTCCTCTGTCTATGCTAGGTGAGCGCTACCGGCAGGGTAGTGATCTTATACCTTACAGCTTCGGCTGCTGTCCGTATCCTTACCTCTTAGGGGAGCGGACATAGGCAGGTGCTTGAGGCACATGGTCTGGCTGGGCCTTGTGGTTCGACTCGTAGGTGGACGTTGCCGCTAGGGTAACATTCCTTATACTGCGTCTGGCAGTTGTTCGTATCCTCGCACACTAGGGGAGCGAACAGAGGTAGGAGCTTTGTGCGGCTTACGCTGCTGTTCGTCTCTTTTGCACCACTAGAAGAGCGGACCTAGGCAGGTGCCATATCTAGTGGTTCGTGTCCTCGCACACTAGTGGAGCGAACGCAGGTAGGAGCTTTGTGCGGCTTACGCTGCTGTTCGTCTCTTTTGCACCACTAGAAGAGCGGACCTAGGTAGGTGCCATTTCGCACACATTGCCTTTGTCTCTGTGATTATTAACAGAGATCATTCCACACACCCTCCAAGTAAGGGAGGAAATGCTTTACTTACTTATTATATCCTTCTGTGAGTTAACAGAGGTATTGCACTCTGCCATAGTCTGCAGCAGAGTCTTTGCACGGTGGACCCTGACTGTCTGATACTCCTTTAAGTTATTATCAGACAGCCCCCCGTAACACATACATCGTCAACATGGGAAAGACAAAGGAGCATTCCAAGGCCATCAGAGACAAGATCGAGGAGGGTCACAAGGCTGGCAAGGGGTACAAAACCCTTTCCAAGGAGTTGGGCCTACCTGTCTCCACTGTTGGGAGCATCATCCGGAAGTGGAAGGCTTATGGAACTACTGTTAGCCTTCCACAGCCTGGACAGCCTTTGAAGGTTTCCTCCCGTGCCGAGGTTAGGCTTGTCCGGAGAGTCAAGGCTAACCCAAGGACAACAAGGAAGGAGCTCCGAGAAGATCTCATGGCAGTGGGGACATTGGTTTCAGTCAATACCATAAGTAACGTACTCCACCGCAATGGTCTCCGTTCCAGACGAGCCCGTAAGGTACCTTTACTTTCAAAGCGTCATGTCAAGGCTCGTCTACAGTTTGCTCATGATCACTTGGAGGACTCTGAGACAGACTGGTTCAAGGTTCTCTGGTCTGATGAGATAAAGATCGAGATCTTTGGTGCCAACCACACACGTGACATTTGGAGACTGGATGGCACTGCATACGACCCCAAGAATACCATCCCTACAATCAAGCATGGTGGTGGCAGCATCATGCTGTGGGGCTGTTTCTCAGGGAAGGGGCCTGGCCATCTGGTCCGCATCCTTGGGAAGATGGATAGCACGGCCTACCTGGAGATTTTGGCCAAGAACCTCCGCTCCTCCATCAAGGATCTTAAGATGGGTCGTCATTTCATCTTCCAACAAGACAACGACCCAAAGCACACAGCCAAGATAACCAAGGCCTGGTTCAAGAGGGAAAAAATCAAGGTGTTGCAGTGGCCTAGTCAGTCTCCTGACCTTAACCCAATTGAAAACTTGTGGAAGGAGCTCAAGATTAAAGTCCACATGAGACACCCAAAGAACCTAGATAACTTGGAGAAGATCTGCATGGAGGAGTGGGCCAAGATAACTCCAGAGACTTGTGCCGGCCTGATCAGGTCTTATAAAAGACGATTATTAGCTGTAATTGCAAACAAGGGTTATTCCACAAAATATTAAACCTAGGGGTTGAATAATAGTTGACCCACACTTTTATGTTGAAAATGTATTAAAATTTAACCGAGCAACATAACTTGTTGGTTTGTAAGATTTATGAATCTGTTAATAAATCCTGCTCTTGTTTGAAGTTTGCAGGCTCTAACTTATTTGCATCTTATCAAACTTGCTAAATCTGCAGGGGGTTGAATACTACTTGTAGGCACTGTAGCTGCAACATAACCCCTGATTTCCTTCTTGTTTTTGAGATTGACTAAAAACTATTAATGATGACAAAGATAATTGACCTGCCAGTAGAGAGGACATAGGCATTAAAAGATCTGCAGTTTAGTACTTTATTTATATTTTATTGGCACAGATGCTTCGTGGTTCCAGTCTATTTGTACAAAAGCTTTGTGATTTTAAGTACATGGGTACGGAAAGTATTCAGACCCCTTTAAATTTTTCACTCTGTTTCATTGCAGCCATTTGGTAAACTCAAAAAAGTTCCTTTTTTTTCTCATTAATGTACACTCTGCACCCCATCTTTACAGAAAAAAACAGCAATGTAGAAATTTTTGCAAATTTATTAAACCAGAAAAACTAAAATATCCCATGGTCATAAGTATTCAGACTCTTTGCTCAGTATTGAGAAGAAGCACCCTTTTGAGCTAGTACAGCCATGACCAGTGACGTAGCTAGGGGTTCTGCTCAAGGGGGGCGAAACATCTGAGTTCAGGGCTCTGGCTGGGCCGGTCAAGAATGGTCAGAGTTGTCCTGAAGCCACTCCTTTGTTATTTTAGCTGTGTGCATAGGATCACTGTCTTGTTGGAAGGTGAATCTTCGGCCAAGTCTGAGGTCTAGAGCACTCTGAAAGAGGTTTTCTTCCAGAATATCTCTGTATTTGGCCCCATTCATCTTTCCTTCAATTGCAACCAGTCGTCCTGTTCCTTCAGTTGAAAAACACCCCCATAACATGATGCTGCCACCACCATGTTTCACTGTTGGTATTGTATTGGGCAGGTGATGAGCAGTGCCTGGTTTTTTCCACACATACCACTTAGAATTAGCAGCAAAAACTTCCATCTTTGTCTCATAGTCTGGGAGTCCTTCATGTGTTTTTTTGCAAACTCTATGCAGGCTTTCATATGACTTGCACTGAAGAGAGCCTTCTGCCGGGCCACTCTGCTATAAAGGCCAAACTGGTGGAGGGCTGCAGTGATAGTTGACTTTGTGGAACTTTTCCCCCATTTCCCCACTGCATCTCTGGAGCTCAGCAACAGTGATCTTGGGTTTCTTCTTTACCTCTCTCATCAAGGCCTTTCTCCCACAATTGCTCAGTTTGGCTGGATGGCCAGGTCTAGGAAGAGTTCTGGTGGTCAGAAACTTCTTCCATTTAAGGATTATGGAGGCCCCTGTGCTCTTAGCAACCTTGAGTACTGCAGAAATTCTTTTGTAACATTGGCCAGATCTGTGCCTTGTAACAATTCTGTCTCTGAGCTCCTTGGGCACTTCCTTTGACCTCATGATTCTCATTTGGTCTGACATACACTGTGTGCGCTAAGGTCTTATATAGACAGGTGTGTGCCTTTCCAAATCAAGTCCTATCAGTTTAATTAAACACAGCTGGACTCCAATGAAGGAGTAGAACCATCTCAAGAAGGATCACAAGGAAATGGACAGCATGTGACTTAAATATGAGTGTCTGAGCAAAGGGTCTGAATACTTATGACCATGTGATATTTCAGTTTTTCTTGTTTAAGAAATTTGCAGAAATTTCTACATTTGTTTTTTTTTTCTGTCAAGATTGGGTGCAAAGTGTACATTAATAAGAAAAAAACCCGAACTTTTTTGAATTTACCAAATGGCTGCAATGAAACAAAGAGTGAAAAATGTAAAAGGGGTCTGAATACTTTCCATACTCAGTATAACTCACAGAGAATGCATGCGACAATCATGGGCGGCTGCAGGCTGCTATTTTTAGGCTGGGCTGGCCAATAAACATGTGTGAGAATACCAGCCCCCAGCTGTCGGGCTTTATCTTAGCTGGGTGTCAGAATTGGGGGGACCGCCCAGCATTTTTTTTTAAATTATTTATTTAAAAAAACAAATGCTGCATGCGGTTCCTTTTATTTTGATACGCAGCCAACATAAGCGCATGGCTGAGGGATGCAGCTTGTAACCGTATGCATTATCTGCGCTGGATTTCATAATACAGGGGGACCCTACACCAATTTTTCTATTTATTTATTTTTACACCACGTTAGACGTACATAGCATATGTGATTCCAAGCAGGCAGACACGCTGCCACTCAGACTGGAGGAGCGACTAACTGCAACCTATCATAGATGCCGGTGAGTGGGGAAAGCAGTGAATATGCATGAAGCTAATAAGCGGCCATGGAAGAAGAATGAGCTGCCACGGGAGCAGTTACAGCTGCACCGAAGACTGGTAAGCATAGAGCGCTCTGTCTTTCTGTATTCTCTTTTTCATTATTTTTCGTTTATTTTTTTTTTATTACCCAAGTGCCGGATGGAAGAGAGAAGTCCTCCCCAGGTCTCCCCATGTCACCCCCTGTCCTCCCATGGTCCCCCCTCTCTATTTCATATCTATCACATACCGTGTATTTCCAAAAATAATACCTCCCCAAAAATAAGCCCTAGCAGGGATTTTCAGCATTTTTGGAGCAAGGCTTAAATATAAGCCCTACTCCAAAAAAAAAACCCTAGTCGCGGTCCAGTAATGAAGTGTCCGTGCAGCTAAAAAAAGTTAAAGATACTGCAGGACACTTCATTATAGACAGCGGTCACCCCGCAATCATACTCACCAGAAGCCGAGCTGGAGGACCTGCAGTGATCGCACCCCCACACACATCCGATCTCATACACACAAACATCGGATCACACACACATCAGATCATACACACACTCACCACATCCAGTGACACCGATTTCTTCTCGCTGGCAGAATCCTGAGAGGCAGTGCAGTGGAGTGCAAGGACCTGGCGCAATGGTTGCTTACAGGACCTGTGACACGTGACTTCCTCCCATCGTTCCCTGGGGCCGGAAGCATTCTATTACGCTGGATGTGATGAGTGAGTTAGTCTGTGTGTGTGATCTGATGTGTGTGTGAGTGTGTCGGTCAGAAGCAGATGAGCATGGCATGCAGCATAGCTGCTGGGAGCGCCCACCGGAGGTCATAGGAGGACCTGGGAGCCACATAGATGTCTGGGTCTGGTAAGTATGAGTCTCCTGGGAAGTGGGGGGTAAACTTACCCCAATCATGTTTCTCCAAGAATAAGACCACCTGCAAAAATAAAGCCTAGTGCTTTTTTTGGGGGGCAAGAAAAGTATAAGACAGTGTCTTATTTTTGGAAAAATACGGTACATACCTATTCTATCTATCCCATGCATCGGTCATCTATCTATCTATCTTTCCTAGCTTCTTAGGCTGCGTACCCATGATCAGGTTTTGCAGCATTTTGGATGCAGCCTGTTTTCGCTGCATTCAAAACCCTGCATTGTACAGGTCAAGCACAGTGAAAAATTTTTTCAATATGACGACCTATTGTTATCAAATTCTGTGACTTTTTTTTGCTGTTTAGGTAGCTTAGGGGCTTTGCATATGCGACATGGTGCCAGCAATCTATTTCAGCCAAATTTGCTATCCAAAATTCAAATGGTGCTTGTTCCGTTCAAAGCACTCCCATTTGTCTAAACAGAGGTTTCTGACCACGTGTGGGATATCACTATGCTCAAAAGAAATTAGCAAACTGTGGGGTCCACTTTTTGGGGTCTACGTTTTGGTGTTGCCTCTTGAAAAAATAAGAAATTTGGTGCTCAAGCAACATTTTTGTGAAAAAAAATGAATATTTTAAATATGACAATCTAATGTTATCCAATTGTGTGAAGTACCTGTGGATTGAAAATGCCCACTGTACCCCTAAAAAAAATCGTTGAGGGGTCTAGTTTACAGAATGGTGTCATTTGAGGGGGGGGGGGTTCTGCTGTTTAGGTACCTTAGGGGCCCTACAAATGCAACATGGAGGCCACAATCTATTTCAGTCAAATTTGTGTTCCAAAATTCAAATATTGCTCCTTCCGTTCTGATCCCTCCTGTTTGTACAAACAGAACTTTTTGACCATAAATGGGGTATCACTACGCTGATAAGAAATTGTCTAACAAACTATGGGGTCCAATTTTTGGTGTTTTCTCTTGTACAAGTGAGAAATTTAATGCTAAAACATTTGATTTTTTTAAAGAAAATTTTCAATATTACGATCTAATGTTATCCAATTCTGTGAAGTACCTGTGGGTTCAAAATGCTTACTAGACCCCTAAATAAAATCCTTGAGGGGTCTAGTTTCCAGAATAGGGTCACTTGAGGAGGGATTTTGCTGTTTAGGTACCTTAAGGGCCCTGCAAATGCAACATGGTGCCAACAATCTATTTCAGCCAAATTTGTATTCCAAAATTCTAATATTGCTCCTACTGTTTCAAGACCCCCTATTTGTCCAAACAGAGGTTTCTGTGGGGTATCAGCGTGCTCAAAAGAAAGTGGGCAACAAGTTTTCCATTTTGTCATGCTATCCCTTGTGAATACATCGAGGCTAAAGCAATATTTTTAGCTAATGTAAATTTATTTATTTCTTCGTTCCACTTGCATTCATTCCTGTGAAGCACCTGAAGAGTTAATAAACTTCTTAAATGTAATTGAGTACTTTTGAGGGGTGCATTTTTTAGAATAGGGTCACTTTTGGGTATTTTCTCTCACCTAGGTTTCTCAGAGTCATTTCAAATGTGATGTGGTCCCTAAAATAATTGTTTTGTAAATGTTGGAAAAATGAGAAATTGCTGATAACCTTTGAACCATTCTAACTTCCTAACAAAAAAGTTATGTTTTAAAAATTGCACTGATGTAAAGTAGACAAGTGGGAACATTATTTATTAACTATTTTGTGTGACATAACTCTATAGTTTAAGGGTATAAAAATTCAAAGTTTGAAAATCGCTAATGTTTCACCAAATTTCCAATTTTTCACAAATAAACGCAAAAGATATCATACTAAATTTACCACTATGAAATAAAATATGTCGTGAAAAAACAATCTCAGAATCACTGGGATCCATTGAAGCGTTCAAGAGTTATAACCTCAAAGTTTCACAGGTCAAAATTTGCTCCATCACAAAGGGGTTAAAATTAGTTTGTTGAAGAAACCTTTCAATTTCTGATGGCACGTAGTCTTTTTGGGTAAAAATCTTTCAGTATGGAACATCTATAATTTGGCAATCTTTGGCCACTTTTCCTTGCAGTAGCTCTCTATAATCTGCAAGATTGTGAGGGCATCTCTTGTATACAGCCTTCTTCAGGTCATCACACATAGATTTTTAATTGGATTCCGCTACCAAAAAACAGCTTCAAATCATAATGCTGCCTCCACTACATTATACTGTGGGTATTGTGTTATTTTGGTGATGTTCAGTGTTGGTTTTAACCCTTCATGGCTGAGAGACTTTAGGTTTTTACACATTCATTTTTTTTCTCCCTTATTCCAAGAGCCATAACTATTTTTTTTCCTGTCGACATAACCGTGTGAGGGATTATTTTTTGCAAGACAAGTTGTACTTTTGATTAAACCATCTATTATATCACGTGATGTACTGGAAAAGTGAGGCAAAAGTTCCAAGTCTGGTAAAATAGCAAAAGCAGTGCAATTCTGTGCAGAACAGGATACAGGCCTGACTTTTCAGACACCTGACCAAGGGAAGCTATATAAATGAAATGCCTAGCTGAAAAAGGAGGCGGCATACCTCTAATTGTACTGAAAATAAGAAACTGCCTTTGTTTATATTGAGCTTGGCTGACATATGGTAAGATTTTAATACTAGAGTAGGAACATCCCGATTGTCCTTGTCACAGTGGGATGGCTTTTACACTTTTTTGCAAAATAGTGTTAACTAAGTACCCTATGTTATTTAAATGTACTATTACTATTTACCCACTACAGGGTATACAGTATCTCATTTTGTTTTTTGTTTGTTTTGTCTGTGAATTGGCCACACTTTGAACGTACTCTTATACCGTTGACCTACACCAACCTATCTTCCAGTTAATTTCTTTGGTTTTGCTGTAGTTTCTTATACTCTGTGCAAAGAGGGGCATGGCTCCCCCATATAACTTCCAATGCACAGATGTCTTAAAACTACTATTACTATTTACCGAATTACCTACCGTGCTTCTCTGAAAATAAGCCCTACCCTGAAAATTTACCCTAGCAGGAATTTTTAGCATTTTCGGTGTAAGGCTTAAATATAAGCCCTACCCCAAAAATAAGCCCTTGTCATGGTTCAATAATGAAGAATTTATGCAGCTAAAAAAGTTAAAGAATACTGCAGGACACTTATTATAGAAGGCAGACACCCCCAAAAGAGAGAAGAAAGAATAAAGAAGACCCTGCAATCATACCAGACGTTGAACAGGAGGACCTGCAGTGGAACGCACACCCACATACATCAGATCGCGCACACATCAGATCGCACACCCACACACATCAGATCGCACACCCACATACATCAGATCGCACACATACACACATTAGATCGCACACATAATCACACATCAGATTGCACACACACACTCATCGGATCGCCTGGGAACGACGCAGATGTCTGGGGTCTGGTAAGTATGAGTCTTCTGGTAAGGGGATTTGCTTTTTTTGGGGGATAAACATACCCCCAACAGGGTTTCCCCAAGAATTATACCTACCCTGGAAATAAGCCCTAGCACATTTTTTAGGGCAAAAAAATAAGACAGTGTCTTATTTTCGGAGAAACACAGTTCTACAGAGTATATGCTAATTTTATTTTTTGGGAGGCGTTTTATATAGTATAGCCAGTATTTGCAGCCTGTGGAGAGAGCTCAGCTCCTGAGCCTCCTGCATATGTGAGGACCCATCCCCAGGACATCTTCTTTTTGTGAGAAGGGTTTAATAGACATTTAAAAGCCTGAAAGGAAACATGCTGACTGGGTGCCAAGTCCAAAAGACAGGTCGTTGGTGGCTTCTTCTTCTCGTTCCCCTTCAGTGACCAGTCTCTATATGTATTGGGAGAGACCTGTCACTCTAGGAGATTGGGTGGGGAGAAGCCACGAAGGACTGGTCTTTTGGACTTGTAAATTGTGTGGCATGGTTCCTTTTTCAGAGAAATGTCAGTGTTTCCTTGTAAAACATACCTGATACAGCCAGTGTCTGATACGCGCAGCCTGAATCAGCGGTCAATTTCCCTTTAATTTTTTATAGACTAAATGCCGTTGACCAATACATTACTGCTCTTTTTTTCCTCCATTGCCCTGACATTTGTGGTCTGTACCAACTATATGGGTATCACATGGGGGGTTGTTACAAGTTTTACTTTTAACCCAGATTGTTTGGACCTGTATTGCATGTATTAAGGATTTCAGACCGAAAAGTTAATGATGCTTCTCGTTATACAGGCACTTTCTTTTATGGGAAGCAAAGTAAAAGCGCCTCACAAATAAGAACACAGTTCTTGGCTTCTGCCCAGAATGAGAATAGACGCCTGGACGGCCGCTGCATTCTAAGCAACTGGCTCTGATGCAACTTTATATTACTAGAATATCTGTATGACGTTCACTATTACCAGGTGACTGAGATCTGCGGCAGATACACCGTCCTTATTGCAGATGCTTTGGGGCTGGGATCCACTTTTTAGCAATGACGGATTAGCTGCTGTTAGTATCTATTTTATATAGACACACATTACGTTGCTGCTTCTTCTCCAAACTGCTGGGTCCTTCTGCAGCTAAGCTGATTCCTGTTCTGCTTTATAAATAGCAAGCCCTAGTGCAGTCCATCCGTCCATCCCTTCCCCCTCTGAATACCCACCAGCCCAGCCTATGAAGGTTTCACTGAATTCTGCATACCCTGCAAACATTTACTGGGTGAAATAGCAGAGGAAGCTTAGTACTGTCATCATCCCACAGGGGAGGGAGACATATACAAGGAATAGCATGTCTATAGAGCCTGCACCACAACATAGTCGCAAGAGGAAAAGGACAGTAAACAGTGCAGAAAAGTGTCCTGCAAAGAGAAGCCCAAGCTGGGGTCTCCTCACTAACCAAGGTCAGTAAGATGGGGGGCTTCGGAACATACTGCAACATAAATCTTACTAATTGTGGCAAGTTGCATTTTAGGGGCAGTCGGATATTTCTGCATCAAATCCGCCATGAGCTGTGATTCTATCACTCAATCCTAAATGTTCCTGGCTAGAATATTGGATGTATTGATTTCCAGCTGTGCATCACTGCTACGCTTTATCAGAAGTTTTATAATGCATAATCGCTTTAGAAAATCCTACTGCTGGACATCTGACGTCCATAGCCTTGAGGGAAAGTCCATGACGCCAAAACATTGCATTATGTATCAAATCATGTCTAGAAGAACCTCATGGATTCTCCTGGTGGACAGATGCTCGGGAGATTTTCTCGCTCAGACCTTTTCCTATGTTTTGGTATTTTGATTATTTCATAACTGCCTTGTGGACATGGGGTTATTACTATTAGAGAGTCAATAGGAATGAATGATATCAGTCCTTCGATGCATTTATGATGTTAGTAGACTGATGGTGTACATCAGTTTTATATACAATCTTCAAAAATGGCAGCAGAAGCGAAGTTTTGTGTCACACGTCTCCTGAGCAATCAGGATTTAAGAGATGGGGCCACCAAGAAATTTTTTAAGATGATAAAAAAGTAAGAAATATGATTTAAAAACATTTTTCTTGAAGGTGGCCTGAAAAAATCACTAAAATACGTCATCAAAATAGGCGATATACATTACTAACTAAATATTTCCATAGATATTCAGTCAGTAGTAATATGAGGTTATCGAGCAGAGCAATTACAGTATAATCAGGTAATATGGACATCAATAAAGCTATTGCAAATAGCCAGTGAGGCGCTCATGGGGACTGCACTTGGATTTTCAATACTATCAAACTAAATGATATAGATTGTCTTATTCAATATAATTACAGAAACTACAGACCATGGATTATAAATCAATATTTATCCGCTTTTTATGGGCTTGTCACAGCTCACCTTCTGGTTACATACCAGAATATTACCCCCTTTTTGTCTCTTGGAGTTTCTGTAGTGATAACAATCATATTGGGGACCCCCCTACTTTACTCTCGCCACTGTGTACTGCTGGCTGGGATTGGCTTTATTAGGATCTATTGATTTCTTGTTTTTTTAGAAAGGTCAGAGGTATATATTAGATGTATTCCCCAATGTAAGCCTCTGATATTCCCCAGTGCATACTTTTTGAAAAAAAAAATCTTAACTCTATAAGGTATATGCTTTTTTATACAGTGACAAACAGCATAACAATGCATAGCCAACCAGCATATCCCAAAAGTACCTCAGGTGTTTGGGAGTCTATTGATGGATCAAAGTATATGTCATCCAATGTAAACTGTTGCCTTCATCTGCAGTCTATGGTCTTGTGCACTTACCTCCAGCACCCTGTGCACAGAATAAGCTGAACCAGTATACCCTACTTTATTGCGCATGCGCTGAATGGTATAGACATTAGCTTTAAAAGCCATGTCCCCATCTGTTGTGTTTTAATCAAGCCAGAAAGTTATAGGGACCACCCAGGAGCTCAGCATAACCTCCATGTGATAATATAGTGCATGCTTTGTTTAAAGGGAACCTGTCAGCTGATTTATGCTACCCGAACCATGGGCAGCATGAATCTGACACTGGCTGAGTTATTTCAGCCAGGTATGTTGTATACTGACATCTTGCGGCGTTTCTGAGAAAACAAACTTCAAAAATCCGTCTGGGGATATGCGTTTTTGATGACAGGATGCATCTCGGAAGATTTGCAAAGTAAAGTATACAATGCTGAAGTAGCACAGCCAGTGTCTAATTCATGCTGCCCGTGGATCAGTAAGTGTGAATCAGCTAACAAGTTACCTTTAGCGCACCACTCCAGCATTTTTTTTCATCGCTGGAGTGCTGCTTTTAATCTACGTTCCCTGTCCTTGGTCTTATACTCAATCTCTGGTGTTTTCACCTTTTTTTGGCGCCACCTCCGTCGGACTCAGGCAGTTCGTAACCTGCCGTCAACTCCAGTGTTTCATGGAGCGTGCTAGAGTTCACTCTTCAATGCCTATAAAAGTATATGAGAGCCTTATTTTGCCCCCCTTCTGGCTCTCATAGACTTGTATTGAGAGCTTGTGACACAACGTCTGACTTCCGGACAGTCAGAAATTACAGGCTTAAGATGGCGTGTCAGGACCGGAGCAGCACCGATAAATGGTGAAAACGTCAGAGGGTGAGTATATGAATAGGGACAGGGACCTTAGTATAAAAGCAAAACTACAGCAGTGGAAAGAAAAATGCTGGAGAGGTGCTTTAAAGGGAACCAACCATCATGATTTTCATATATAAAGTAAAGCCAGTGCTATACTGACGCTAGGGTTCTGAATGTAAGCATACCTTATGTTCTGAGATTGGGTGTTTTATTTCAGAAATATGTGCAAGTAAAGTTCCAACAATACACTGCTATTTGACAGGAGTCACGGAGGCGGGATTATGTAGGTCAGGTCTTGCTATCTATTCGCACCCCTGTCTGTCTGCCTGGCCTTCCTCCCCCTGTCGCTGTCATAAACATTAATTCCAGCTCAGGCAGACAGACAGGAGCGGGAATAGATAGCAAGACCTGACCCACATATTCCCTTGCTGTTGCACCTGTCAATCAAACAGCAGTGCATTGCTGGAACTTTACTTACACATATTTCTGAAATAAAATATCCAATCTCTGAACAAAAGTTATGCTTAAATTCAGCATCAAAGCATTAGTATGGCCCTGGCTTTACTTTATATATGAAAATCCTGCTGGTTGGTTCCCTTTAAACTTCTTGTATTATATTTTTTTTTTAGGTATTTTCTTATTGTATATATATATATATATATATATATTATTTATGTATAATATTTATTAAAAATGTCACAAGCCTTACAATAATAATAGTAGCAACATGTTTAGAAACACATTACACTCCATTGGTGGAAGTTCTGGATGGAAAATATCCTGACAATTTCCCCTAAAAGACCTTTCCCTATGCAGACGTCTACAGAGAGGCATGTTGTCAGAAGTAACAAACGTGGGAGTTAAATTACAGCTATTTCCAAAACATGACCGAATTTATTTATGCCTTATCTTAACCTATATATGAATACTATATATATATATATATATAAATATTCCTTGGGCAGAAATTCTGTTAGTCTAATATGTTCTCATAATTTTGTGATAACCTATGTGACTATATTTTATACAAATTGTCTCTCCAGGAATGGAGACAAATTCTAGCACAGCGCCACCTATTGGAAGTAGCGATCCTAAAAGTCAAATGTGGATTTTTAACAATCCTTTGCATATGGGCGGCTTTGCACGTTGCGATATTGCACGTGCGATGTCGATGGGGTCAAATCGAAAGTGACGCACATCCGGCGTCGCAGTCGATATTGCAACGTGTAAAACCTTTTTGATACGATGAACGAGCGCAAAAGCGTCGTCATCGTATCATCGCTGCAGCCTCCGACATTTCCATAATGCCGATGCAGCGACATGTACGATGTTGTTCCTCGCTCCTGCGGCAGCACACATCGCTGTGTGTGAAGCCGCAGGAGCGAGGAACATCACCTTACCTGCCGCCGGCTGCAATGAGAAGGACGGAGGTGGGCGGGATGTTTACATCCTGCTCATCTCCGCCCCTCCGCTTCAATTGGCCGCCTGCCGTGTGATGTCACTGTGACGCTGCACGACCCACCCCCTAAGGAAGGAGGCGGGTCGCCGGCCAGAGGGACGTCGCACGGCAGGTATGTGCGTGTAAAGCTGCCGTAGCGATAATAATCGCTACGGCAGCTTTCACTAGATATCGCACGTGCGACGGGGGCGGGACTAACGCTGCAGCATCGGTAACACATTGTTACTGATGTCGCAACGTGCAAAGCCCGCCTTAGACTTATATGATATATATATGCCAGATCAGAATCCCAATTTGCAGACACGGTGTTTCGGGGTGCTTGCCCCTCGTCAGTGCCAAGTATGGGGTGTCTGATCTGGCTCATAAGAAGCTTTGTGGGGACCACGGGGGAACACTATTCTGACTTTGCAAGCCAGTCTGGCTGCCAGTAAGGGGACTTAAAGCAGTATGTCTGTATGTAATTTTGACTTTAGTGTAAATATATCATTATGCTTTTTTCCTTTTTTCTTTTTTGTAATTACAGTCTGATGAAGGTCTGTGTCATAGACCGAAACGTTATAACCAATTAGATTGCAGTTACCAATAAATCATGCCAGAGTTTTTTCTTATGTTCATTAAGGAGTGGTATATTATCTGAGCTCCCCATCCATTTTGTTTAGACAGAGTGACGTATATTAACATTGATTATGTTCAGAAACACATTATGCTCTATTGGTGGAAGTTCTGGATGGAAAATATCCAGACAATTCCCCTTTAAAGACCTCTCCCTATGCAGATGTCTACAGAGAGTCATGTTTTCAGAAGTAACTACCGAGGGGATTAAATTACAGCTCCTTGAACATGACAGCAAAGCTCAGCTCACAAATATTAGGCATTTAGATTGAGCTTAATATAGCCAGGACATGAGTGCTTTTCTGGTACATGGTGAATGGTATGAGGTACCTTGGGGAGACGGTGATCTAGGTAATATTTGACCCTTTTTTCTGCATTGGACCTTGTTTGTTTACTGATACGTGCAGGATTTGGTATTACGCTCTACCTCAGATGACTTGGATCATGCTGGTAATCTAAATATAGGTCACAGCCAAGCAGATCACTGAAAATTACAACCGGGCAGCCATTACCGCTTCCATCTGAACTGATTTCACTTCTCTCTGGTCCCTACAGGGCTTGATTGGTTTAGGAATTATACTTTTCATGCACATATTTAGTCATTTCTTTTCTCTGCCAGCAATTTCCGGATAATGCTATATGTAAGTAATGAGATCAGATATGAATATGTCAGAGGCAGCATTTTAAGACATTTTTATACAGTAATGATATTGTGTCTTTTTGATAAACAATTTTAGGGATATTGATTTGCTTTTCGACAACCTTAAGGATTGCAGTTATAAATTAAGAGATAGACATAAAAAATAATATAAACGGCTAAAATGCAAACATCTTTATAATACATCACGGTTAACATGTTTCTGATTTTACTTTCTAGTTTCTTTTTAGCCTTGAATGTGTAGAAAATATATCCTGGTGTGACCTAGAAAATAGAAACTGTCAACAAGTTGTGTGTCCCTAGTACTTTGAGTGCATAATGGTATAGGGTTGTGAATAGGGCTGAAAAAATGAAGAAAATGATAAATCCCCATCTATAAGTAACAGAGAGATCCACTGAGCAAAGGCCAGCTCCCAGAGGGCGTAATTACATCTAGCCCCTATTCAAATGGCAATATAATATAATTCCCTTAGCACTTAGTGCCTTTCTCCCATATCAGCCCTACAGGAGAAATTGTGGACAACAAAACCGATAACAGCTGATTAGCCACAGTCTGCGGTTATCGGATGAGATCACCCTTTAATTCTCAGTTTCAAACTTGATAAGATTGGAAGAGCAATTTACAACAAATTTTTAACATATAGTAATAGTCCAAACTTTGCCATAAGGCTGGACTCACGAGCGTATGAAAAAACGGTCCGATTCTCATCCAGCAGAGTAAAACAATTTGTTCTCACTTGTCACCTGTGTGCTGTCAGTGTACGCTCAGTGTGCAATGCATCTTTTTATCAGCAGCTATTAGTCATTTACAAGACCATTTACAGTGTTCTGTGCTATGTGATAGTAATGTATCCATAAAAACGAATGTCACTAGGATGGTCAATGTGCTGTCCATGTGACATTTTTCTCGCACCTATTGACTTGTATTGGCGAGTCTTGGACGATATCGGCAGCAAATCGCAGCATGTTGCAACTTTTCTCTCATCCAGATTCTGGATGAGAAAAAAGCTGACAACACTCTGCCTCATTGACTAACATTGGTCCGAGTGCAATGAGAAATTTTCTCACATTGTACTCCTCCAATTCATACGCTCGTGTGAGCGTACCCCTATAGGAAGAGCTGGATTAGGAAAATAAAATAGACATGGCAGAAGTTGACCTCTGTCGTCACAACACAGGGCATCGTCAATGGGCAGGCAGAAAAACATTCAGAGCACTGACAAAATGTTACACTTCTCGAAAAACGTAACCCAATGATTCAAAATAAGGGGAGAAGGAACAGAACACAAATTGGGGATTTTGCTTTTACACTTCTGTTAAAGGGCAAAGTTTTGGAAGCCAGGATTGCATTCAATTTACAAGTAAAACTTCATAGCTATTACACAGCAAATGCTGGTGGTTGTCAGGATCCCCTGTACCCCTGTGTGCAAGGATTATTTCCTATGCAATGACTGCCACAAAACTGAAAACTAAGGCTGCTTTGACACCTCCGGTTTTAGCAGAGCCGGCCAATCCGGCTCTAAAACCTATGCAACGGATGCGGCGACAAAACCGCATCCTTTGCAAAAGTTTTTTACATGCGGCCCGTCCGTTTTTTGCCGCTTGCGGCAGGCTACTGAGCATGCACAGTGGAAAAAAACGCATGCGGCGGCCGGATGTGGTGTTTGCCGCAGGACGCCGCATGCGGCATCCATAGGCATGCATTGCAAATCGCGCCGCATCGGCCGAATGCGGCCAGATGCGGTTTTTTTTGGTTGGACAAAAAAACGTGCCAGGCAACGATCCATCCGGTCGCCTCATTGGCTAAATCTGCCGCATGCGGCAAAAAATGGACGAAACGCAAGCCCATGCGGCACAATACTGCACTAATGTAAGTCTATGCAAAGAAAAACGCAACCGGCGGCAAACAAAAACGGTTGCGTTTTTTGTGCAAAGCACCGGATTGTGCCACACAGGAAAAACCAGATGTGTGAAAGCAGCCTAAGGGAAACAACAGAAAGTGGTAAATAAGATTTAGATGTGTCACCGTTAATCCTTCTTGCATTGCATTATGTTATTCAACTTATCATGATACCAATTCAATATGATCTCACACAAATGTAACGTTAAATCCTTCATAGTATAATTGCCAAAAAGAATAAGGCCGTATATCCACAAGGGAACTTCTTAAAGTAATAAGTAACTGAAACAAAGGGAAGTAAAAACCTGCATTTTATTTGTTTTTGTTCTTTTAATCATTTGAAAATAAATTGAAGTTTTTTATGAGATTTATTACTTCCATTTGTTTCGGTTAAAAAAATCCTTTAGAATATGTTCGGTTTAAACCAAACTAAATAAGGACCCATATGTATATGAGAAAGATGCAAAATATCATATTCGTCAATAACGAGTCAAGTTTTAATCAGTCAATGCTGCTTCTGACTTTTATTCATGAAATTATCAACTATAATCATATTTGTATTGGACATTAAAGGAGCAGTCCAGTCTCTGCAACTTATAATTTATCTACAGCTGACCACTTAAAGGGAATCTGTTAGCAGGTTTTTCCTATGTAAGCTAAAGACAGCATGCTGCAAGAGTTAAAACACAGAATTCAGGGCTGCCTGTCTTGTCAAGGTCCATCTGTTGTTTATTTGCTTTGTTTGTTTAGGCAGCAGAACTTCTCATTGTTCTGACTACAATGTCATACACATGGCAGTCCCACACGCCCCCTGCTGTGATTGACGCCTCACTTTCAATTTACAATCTCCATAGAGATTAGGAAAAAGTTTCATAAAGCCATGCAATGTAGTTTACTGGGGGTCCACAACATAGTGTAACCCCATGGATAGCACAAACTTCATAACATATTTCAAATACTGTACATAGAGAACTCTGAGTTTTTATAGTGCAAAATTACAAATATTTATTTTACTGGAACATGGTGACAAAAAGTCGTTAATATACACATTTAAAATTTAGGAGAGCAGCCACAGTGTAAGTAGCCAGTGTGTAACCACATATGGAGCATATACATACAATCAATGTATGAACCCCACTATTGGGTAAATAACAGACAGATCAGAGATAATCAACATATGAAAGTGGGTTATTACAATGTACCAGAACATCTCTATTTGCAATCCATAGATGTTAAAATCCTCTAATCTGTAAGACAGTATATTATAACTACTACATAGAACAAAGTATGGGCAGTGCCACACTTCCAAGTAAAAAGATAAGCCGCTGCTCCCAAAATGTGAACCTCAGAAAGCCCAACGCACGTTTCGCAGGGGCAATTTTCTTGTCTTCATCAGGGTATGAGGTTATACTTTGGGAGCGGCAGCTTATCTTTTTACTTGGAAGTGCGGAACAGCTCATACTTTGTTCTATGTAGTGGTTATAATATACTGTCTTACAGATTGGGGACTTTAACATCTATGGGTTGCAAATAGAGATGTTCTGTTACATTGTAATAACACACTTTGATATGTTGATTATCCCTGATCTGTCTGTTATTTACCCAATTGTAGGGTTCATACATTGATTGCATGTATTTGCTCACTAGTTGGTTACACGCTGGCTACTTACCATGTGGCTTCTCTCTTAAAATTTAAGTGTGTGTGTATTTTAACGACTTTTTGTCACGATGTTACAATAAAAAAATATTTGTAATTTTGCACTATAAAAACCTCAGAGTCCTTTATGCATTTAAAATCTCCATAGAGAGCCTTGTGTGGGTGGGGAAGCTCACTCAGCGCTACTGCATGGCTAAATCTAAAAAATCTGATTGTGTCAGAACGGCTGCACCCGACAATCTAAGTGTTACATTGTTGGATTCAGGATCTCTTTGCCTACATTATGCTCCTCTCAGATGAGGTAGCAAAAACCTGCTGACGGATTCAATTTAATCTCTTGCTTTTTGAGGGTCCAACCTCTGGGATTCCCTGTGATCCCAAGAACAAAGCCCTGAAATGCCACTCTAGAGTGCAGTGATCCGGCACACTGTCCATGGGTGGATAGAGCTGAATACAACACTTCATTCCTAGGGAGTATTTTAGAGCCCCATACTCTAGTTGGGACAACAGATTACTCCCCCATATTTTTAGATACCCATTTGACCAGTGGAAAATGAAGTGTTACATTTGCCCTTTCGTCTGTGGCTAAACTCTTTAGACATCAGTAACTGAACTTGAAGAACAATATGAGAATGTTTGGAATGCAGCAGGCGCTATCTTGGATATTGACCCAGGTTTGTTGGATTTCCATAGTGTCATAATAGTATTTGTGAAATCACTGCAACAGTGTTTAATGCTAGATACAATATCGTAAACATTCTAAATATAAAAATAATATAATAATGAAAAATGTACCAGTATATTGTATATTGTCTTTTAATAACAGTTTATATTTGTGTAATTATTTGTCAGGCTTTGTTAGGTTAAGTAGTGAATGGTACTACAACATTAATGGATAACACAAAATTGGTGTACGAGTGAGCATATACCACAGTGATGAGATATAAGATTCACATACCTTCTTGCCCGTGTACAGACTTTGTCAATCTCACAATAGTCTTTTATAACAGTGTTTTGGGAATATCAGCAGCAGTGTGCTGTGTTGGTGGTGTAGAGCGCATATGCTGGTTGAGTAGAGCAGCTAATACTCCTTGTATTAAAGTATCATCACACCAGCATCTTTATTTCACCACTGGAGTGATGCTTTAAATGTAAGTTCCCTTCTCCAGGTCTTCTCTCACCTTCTGGCGTCTTCATCTGTTTCTAGCGTTGCTCCTGTTGTGACTTGCCGGCCTCTCTAGTGTTTCATGGTGTGCGCCGGAGGTGACTCAATACAAATCTATGAGAGCCTTGTTCTGGCCTCGTTCTAGCTCTCATAGAGATGCATTGAGACCTTGTGACATAACTTCTGACTTCTGGAAGGTCAGTCGTTATGGGCACAAGACGGTGTCGCAGGACTGGAGCGTCACCGAAAAATGATGAACTCGCCAGAGTGTAAGTATAAGAACAAGGGCAGGGGACTTAAATTTAAAGCACCACTCCACCGATTGGAAAAATAGAATAATGGTGGAGTTGTGCTTTATATAAGCCATTCTATGCAAATACTGTCCTACATTCTAGGTTATGACTTAGCATGCCGGAGGTTGCTTTGATGATTGCTATATCTGTACCTTATAATTTACCTGGTGCTCTATCCGGTCCCTGTTTACTTCTCTCCAGTTGTCAACTTCCATCTATACACATGACCACTGCAGCCAATCACAGGCTATGACCTGGTGCAGCGATTGCTGAAGAGAAGTAAACAAATGTCAGAGGGGGAACACAGGAGAAGCTTTCCTGGAGCAACGTGGAATTATCATGAGTAATGTTTATTTTATTACATTATGGCATTTATTACCTTTAGACAAATTTTGATTGATCTGGAAACACCCCTTCATGGAAAGTTTATGTGGTAGAAGCATACTGTGGTATGGGAACAGGTCCATTACCTGAAATAAGCACCAAATCCTGTAAAGTGCAGTTGCGCTAATAATAGGAGCCATCAAAGAATACAACATTTATAAGTTCACTTTATTAACGAGGGAAGCGTTACTCATGCCCCTCTCATCAGTAACTGACGCTTGCCGGGTATCGACGGCTGACACCCACTGGTGGGTTGTGGAGCCTCAAATTCATCACGGTTACATTCAATGAATCCAAACCCACATTATGGTGGCCGCTGTCAGGCAGGATGCGGTCACCGATAGGCATGATGCTTTAGATCTATGCAATGTACAAAATGGCAAAACTAATGCAGTACTTGCCTACATAATTCACTCTTGTCCTTCAATAAATATTATCCATTGAGTTTCTGTTTAATCTTGTATGTCTAGTCATTCTGTAACATGGAACAATGTACAGTATGTCACAAAAGGGAGTACACGCTTGACATTTTTGGAAATATTTTGTTACATCTTTTCATGGGACAACACTGAAGATATGACACTGCGATACAATGTAAAGTAGTCAGTGTACAGCTTGTATAATAACAATGAAAATTTGATGTGACTTCTAAATAACACACAGCCATTAATGTCTAAACCACTGGCAACAAAAGTGAGTACACCCCCTAAGTTAAAATGGAAAAATTGGGCCCAATTAGCCATTTTTCCTCCCAAGTGTCATGTGATCCCTTAGGCGGGCTTTGCACGTTGCAACATCGCAAGCCGATGCTGCGATGTCGCACGCGATAGTCCCCGCCCCTGTCGCAGGTACGATATCTTGTGATAGCTGGCGTAGCGATAATTATCGCTACGCCAGCTTCACATGCACTCACCTGCCCTGCGACCGTCGCTCTGGTTGGCGACCCGCCTCCTTCCTAAGGGGGTGGGTCGTGCGGCGTCACAGCGACGTCACTTGGCAGGCGGCCAATGGCGGCGGAGGGGCGGAGATGAGCAGGATGTAAACATCCCGCCCACCTCCTTCCTTCCGTATAGCCGGTGGAGGCAGGTAAGGTGATGTTCCTCGCTCCTGCGGCTTCACACACAGCGATGTGTGTTGCCGCAGGAACGAGGAACTACATCGTACCTGTCGCGGCACCGGCATTATGGAAATGTCGGAGCCTGCACCGATGATACGATAACGACGCTTTTGCGCTCGTTCATCGTATCATCTAGGATTTACACACTACGACATCGCAAGTGACGCCGGATGTGCGTCACTTTCGATTTGACCCCATCGACATCGCACCTGCGATGTCGTAGTGTGCAAAGCCGCCCTTAGTGTTATTAGGTCCCATGTGTGAATGAGGAATAGATGTGTTAAATTTGGTGTTATCGCTCACAAACTTTCTTATACTGGTCACTGGAAGCTCAGCATGGGGATCGTATGATGCTCCAACCATACGCCACACACTGCTTCAAATTGGCCTTCATGCCTGTCATCCCAAAAGGAAGCCTTTTCTAAAGATGGTACCCAAGAAAACCTGCAAACAGGTTGCTGAAGACAAGCAGACTTTCAGCATTATATCTGTTCTCCATTCATGTGTATAGTAATACTTACATTTGCCCCAGCCTCCAGAAGTGTCTGTGCACATCCAACATGATCTCCCAAGCAAGCTTCATGTAGTGAGGTCACATGATCAATAGTTAGCGTGTTCACATTGTAACCCTAATTTTAAGCAAATGTATATGTTAGTCAAAGTATCTACAGAGAACATATTCATCTACATCAACCTTTATGGCATGTTAAAGGCTTAAGCGGGCTTTACACGCTACGACATTGCTAAAGCGATCTCGTTGGGGTCACGGATTTCGTGACGCACATCCGGCCGCGTTAGCGATGCCGTTGCGTGTGACACCTATTAGCGATTTTGAATCATTGCAAAAACGTTCAAAATCGCTAATCAGTGACATGCCCCTCTATTCCCAATTATCGTTGCTGCTGCAGTAACTATGTTGTTCCTTATTCCTGCGGCAGCACACATCGCTACATGTGACACCGCAGGAACGAGGAGCCTCTCCTTACCTGCATCCCGCCAGCAATGAGGAAGGAAGGAGGTGGGCGGGATGTTCGTCCTGCTCATCTCCGCCCCTCCGCTTTGATTGGGCGGCCGCTTAGTGACGTTGCTGTGACGTCACGGTGATGCCGAACGCACCTCCACCTTGAGGGAGGGATTGTTCAGCAGTCACAGCGATCACCACATATCGTTACAACGACGGGGGCGGGTGCTATCGCGCTCGACATCGCTAGCAATTGCTAGCATTGTCGTAGCATGTAAAGCGGCCCTAAGGACCTGGATTACTGGAACCATGTACTGTAAAATGATGAGACCAAGATAAACTTATTTATTATAAGATGTCTTCAATCGTGTGGGGTGGCAACCAGATGAGAGGTACAAAGGCAAGTGTGTCTTGCTTACCGTCAAGCATGGTCATGGGAGTGTCATGTATTGGGGTTGCATGAATTCTGCTGGCTGTGGGGGCTGCAGTTCATTGAGGAATTCTTGAATGCCAACATGTACTGTGACATACTGAAGCAGAGCATGAACCCCTAATTTTGGAAACTGGGCAGAATTCCAACATGATAATGCCCCCAAACAGAGCTCCAAGACAACCAGTACCTTGCTAAAGAAATTGAGGGTAAAGGTGCTGGACTGGCCAAGCATGTCTGCAGACCTAAATCCTATTGAACATCTGTGGGACATTCTCAAATGGAAGGTAGAGGAGTGCAAGGTCTTTAACATCCACCGACTCCATGATGTCATCATGGAGGATGGAAGAGAATTCCAGAGGCTCCTGTGAAGCTCTAGTAAACTCCATGCCAAAGAGAGTTAAGGCAGTGCTTGAGAATAATGGTGGCCACACAGAATATTGACACTTTGGGCACAATATAGCTATTTTCACTTATTGGGTACTTACTTTTGTTGCCAGCGGTTTAGACATTAATGGTTATGTTGAGTTATTTAGAGGGCACATCAAATTTACACTGTTATACAAGCTGTACACTGACTACTTTACATTGTATCAAAGGGTCCTATCTTCACTGAAAAGATATAATAAAAAATTACAAAAATGTGTGGGGTATACTCACTTTTTTACTTACTGTATATGTGATCAGACTTCGAATAGAGTATTTTTGCACTTGAGCTATCAGTGTATACGAATATCACTATTTTTGTTATCATCATTTATGATACATTTTATCTTATATGAGATTAGTTTTTGTCGTCCTTTTTTCTTTTTGGTAGACTGTTGGAATAGAGATGCATTTGGTTACAGGTTATAATGAGTTTTGTGTTGATTTATTAAGTAGTGGCACATTATTTCATTATTGCGATGTTGTTTGTAGGATCATGGGCAGATCGATCACCACTACATGAAGCCGCAAGCCAGGGAAGGCTGCTCGCACTGAAAACCTTGCTTTCTCAAGTAGGTAAACATTTCTGTCCTAAGGGCTGCCAGACATTTTCTATGTCTCATTATCAGTACATGACATTTTTTCCAATATTATTATAATTGATGCTCTTGGTATTATTTGTTAATTTGTAAGATGCCATGGGCATGTAATCATTCATGATGTAGCTTGGAACTATAATAGCAGATGGTGTATCTTCTAATAAAATCAGACCTGAAATAAGTGTCAGAAGATATTATACTATGTTGATTAAGATCTTCTTCACATGTGGCTGTATGTGTACACACATGCTCAAAAGTATGCATAATGTATTTAAACACTCATGTGTATTCAAACTTATAGACCCAATGCAGACTCAAGCAGTAGAGGACTCCAGTTCAAGAAATAAATGTAGGTACTTCTCTTATATAGACTGCTCAAAAAAATAAAGGTAACTCTCAGTGAATGAAATATTCCAGTTGCAAATCTTTTTTATTACATAGTGGAATGCGTTGAAAACAATAAAACATAAAAATGATCAATGTAAATCAAAATTAATATCCCATGGAGGTCTGAATTTGGAATGATACTCAAAATCAAAGTGGAAAATCAAATTACAGCCTGATCCAATTTCAGTGGAAATGCCTGGGCATGGTCCTGACGAGGCAGTAGATGTTCTCCTGAGGGATCTCCTCCCAGACCGGAATTAACACTAGAAGTCCCAGAGAGGGGTCATTTAACATTTCTACCTTTGGAACCCAGAGACGGGTCGAATGACCTGAAGGATTTTAGCTAACATCCTATAATCACCGTCTTTTGTTCTGTAATTAAGGCCATTACTGTCGCATCACAGGAGGTTGTTGTTTTCCATTGAGTTTAGCCATTTAGTTTCTAGTTAGTTCTATTCAGATTGGACTAAGGGTCATTTGACCCTCTTTTGGGACTTCAGGGGGGAGCTCGTAATTTCTGGGACTTCTGGTGTTAAAGCATCAGTCAATTCCTAGACAGTCTGGGTACAATGAGGCATTAGTGAATGGAATGAGACATGATGTTCCACATGTGCTCGATTGGATTTAGGTCTTGGGAATGGGTAGGCCAGTCCATAGCATCAATGCCTTCATCATGAGGAACTGCTGACACACTTGAGCCACATGAGGCCTAGCATTGTCATGCATCAGAAGGAACCCAGAGCGCACTGTATCTCCATATGGTCTCACAGTGGGTGTCACAAGGATCTCATTCCAGTACCTAATTGCAGTCAGGTTACCTCTGGCTAACACATGGAGGGCTGTGCAACCCTCCAAAGAAATGCCTCCTTACAAAATTACTGTCATTACTGCCAAACCGGTCATCCTGGAGGATGTTGCAGGCAGCAGAACATTCTCTATGGTATTTCCAGACTCTGTCATGTCTGTAACATAAGCTCAGTGTGAACCTGCTCTCATCCATGAAAAGCACAGTGCACCAATGTTGAATCTGCCAATCTTGGTGTTCTCTGGTAAATGCCAATTGTACTGCATGGTGTTTTGCTGTAAAGACAACACCCACTTATCATACCTCCCTACTTTTGAAGAAAGGAAGTGTGTGACGCGCTCCGCGGCAAGTTTTGACCATGTCCCTAGCCACACCCCCTAGCCACACCCATTATGCAGAAAGGGTCATTCAGCAGATGCCCTGGACTGTTCATTCAAAAAAACATACCGCATTGTATTGTTATTGTTATTGCGCTCGTGGTACAAACACCTGCAGAAAAAACGCAGCATTTACGCTACGTGTGAACAAGGCCTCAGCAATACATTATTACATTTTTTTATGGGTTTTAACATTCTCCCACTAGAATACAGGACACAGACACTGCACTGTACAATGTTGCTCTGTGTCCTGTGTAATCTGCTGTGTAATCGGAGGCTTCATTGTAGGTTCATTTATGTAAAATCCTCCCTCTAACATCATCAATCCTAGTAGCTCAACAGCTAGAGCAGCTAGGAGGGCTGCTGGGCACATGTTTGAAAGTTGGTGGTTTTAATCCAAGGTGATGTAATAAAGAAAATTTCTTTATAAAATGTATTTTTTTTCTCATTTCTTTATAGTAGTTTTATGGGTACAAATGAATCTGACTCTTTCCTTTACCTACAGATGCAGTATTTATCCATCTATCTATATATCTATTATATATCTATCCCTCTGTCTATTATTTATCTATTATGTAGCTATCATGTATTTATCTAGCCATCTTTATATCTATCCCTCTATCTATTATATATCTATCTATCATGTATCTTCTATATATCCCTCTATCTATTATATATCTATCTATCATGTATCTTCTATCCCTCTATCTATTATATATCTATCTATCATGTATCATCTATCTATCTATCCCTCCCTCTATCTATTATATGTCTAGCTATCATGTATCGTCTATCTATCATGTATGTATCTATCTATCCCTCTATGTATCTATCATCTTTGTAGCTGAATAATCTGTTTGTGTCTCTACTGCAATGCAGAGGTCAAGATTACCAAATCTTCCTGTTTTTCATTACAGGCAGTGGCTCAATGGGTAGAGCTGCTGCCTATGGACAAATGAGTTTACGAGTTCAAGAGTCCCGGCCATCCCAGTAAATCAGAGCAGTGAGAATTTAATTTATTCACTGCAATGAGGGGAGGAGCCGGGACATCAGCTGTGAGCCGTGGGACTGCGGGACAGACCTCTAAAATCAGGGCAGTTCCGCAGAATCCGGGATGGTTGGGAGGTATGCACTTATGGATGTCGGGACCTCATACCACCTTCATGGAGTCTGTTTCTGACAGTTTGAGCAGACACATGGATATTAGTGGCCTGTTGGAGGTCAATTTGCTGGCACTGGCTCTGCTCTTCCTGTTTCTCCTTGCACAAAGGAGGATGTAGCGGTCCTTCTGCTGGATTGTTGTCCTCCTACGGCCCCCTCCATGTCTCCTGTTGTACTGGCCTGTCTCCTGGTATCTGCTTCATGCTGTAGCCACTATGCTGATAGACACAGCTAACCTTCTTGCCACATCTCGCATTGATGTGCCATCTTAGATTACCTGCACTACCTGCCCAAATTCTGTGGGCTGTAAACACCGCCTCATGCTACTTCTAGGGATGGGAGCAATGACAAAATGCAAAAGTAACCAAAACAACAGCCAAAAAGGATGAGAAAATCAAAATGGTCTGTGGTCACCACCTGCAGAATCACTCCTTTATAGGGGTTGTCTTGCTCATTTTACCAGGTTTGGTTTTTTTTGTTCCATTTGAATAACAGGAGGAAAAATTGATTCACAATCAGTGATTGACAATCATAACGGGTCAGGTTCATTTCACACAAGTGTGATAGACTTGGAGTTACATTCTGTTGTTTAAATGTTCCCTTTATTTTTTGAGCAGTGTACAAATATGAGAACAAAAACAAAAGAATTATACATTCATTAAAATTATGTCGTACGCCTGCTACATGGATCATGTGTTGGACTCTAAATTCATTTTCATATGCCACTTGCATGTAAAATATGGAGATTCTCCCACCTACATACCACACCGATGCAGTGGACACACTACATACACATTGCACCTGTGCTGCATACATGCCACATACACCACTCAAACTCTGGATATATGTCATACAAGCACCACTTACATGCTGTCCTACCTAATCCACTAGATGCTGCTAAAATTACAGGTAGCCATGCACAGATTTTAAGAAAACTTTAACTGTAAGCTATTGTGTCACTCATTGCTTCTATCTCTGCAACTCTGACAATGTCTTATTTCACAGTAGCTATGTTTGAGGTGGAGTTACTATCAGAGAGCTGGCGCTGCACTCACATCTCCAACAGCGTCTAATGTCATGGATGCAGGACATCTTCAGAGGGCGCTGCTGCAAGAAACCTGTACTGAACTACAGTGCCGCCCCTTGATGACATCCTATTCCAGGAGACGTGATGTAGCTGTGGAGAGTGAGTGCAGCCCCAGCCTCCTGTGATGTCACCTTTGAGATTCCTCTCAAAGGAAAGGTCATAGGAAGTACAGTAAAAAAAACACATATAAGGATTTGCTAGATAGGGTGGAGTGTACGGCACTATATAATAAAGCAAAATACAAAAGTGGTTGGGTGGAAAGATATGTATTTAGGAAGGAAATTTAAGGCAGTAGACTAAGCCTTTAACATGCCACAAAGGTAGATGTAGATGAATATGTTCTCTGTAGATACTTTGACTAACATATACATTTGCTTACAATTAGGGTTACAATGTGAACACGCTAACTATTGATCATGTGACCCCACTACATGAAGCTTGCTTGGGAGATCACGTTGGATGTGCACGGACACTTCTGGAGGCTGGGGCAAATGTAAGTATTACTATACACACGAATGGAGAACAGATATAATGCTGAATGTATCGAGTGTAGTATATGCAGCAATGTACGCTGGTGACCACTTTCTGTTGGCTGACTCTACACATCTGACACTAGATACATAGTATCAGGCAACAGAAAAAACAAATACTGGGTTATTGTAGGATATTATCTTAGATGTCACCGCAAACATTGAACTTATCTATCCAAGAAATCTTGTGATATGTTTTAGGTGAATGCTACAACTATTGACGGAGTGACTCCTTTATTTAATGCATGTTCAAGAGGCAGCGCTAATTGCGTCGAACTTATTTTGGAGTATGGTGGAAAGGCGCAGCTAGAGACATGTCTCCCATCACCGGCTCACGAGGCATCAAGTAAAGGTAAAATACATAATACAAGATATTGCTTTTCTTGTATGCTGTTGCCTTTTTTTTTTTAAGATTTGTGATATTTCCCCACTGGTTATCTCAGAGGCCAGTGATTTTATGATTGGGCATTTCTGTCTGTTGTAGAGGCTGGCCCATTAAGTAGCGACTAGTGGAAAGCATAGGATAGTGGTCAAAATGGAAGCAGTGGTGGATTTTTTTTAACGCACCACTCCAGTGGGGGGCAGCAATGTAGTGGTGCGTGAAATGGAAGCCGCTTGCCCCCTGTCATATACTCTCCTTCCAGCGGCTTCACTTTTTACCAAAGCCGCTCTGAAACGATGGCTCCATCTTGTGACAGTAACTACTGAATGGCCGGAAGTCAGAACTAATGTCACAAGCTTCCAATGCATCTCTATAAGAGCCAAAAAGAGGCCATAGAGATGGATTTGAGATAAGTTGTGACCCCCGCTGTGCTCGATGAGGCACTCGAGCTGCCGGCAGATCACAGATCCTCGAGACCAACCAGATAGAAGATGAAGCTGCCGGAAGAAGAGTATATTGCAGGGAACTTACATTTAAAGCACCACTCCAGCATTTCTTTAAAGAAAACATAGGAGTGGTGCTTTAACCATTCTGAGCCCATTTAAAACATTTTTAGTTGCTTGACAATGCTTTTAGAGTGCACCCTCTTGTAAAATAGGAGCTGAAATCTGTTTGTCATTTGCAACTATTGCACTATATTTATTATTACCCTTTGGCCTATGCAAAAAGCCCAATGCTATTAAAGGCTTTATATAAATTGGGGGCCTTGTTGGGACTTTCATTGCGGCCCATGAGCTTCAGATTACACCGCTGTATATACATATCTATTGATCGGTCTAACCACCAACTACCATATGCCCGAAAATGAAGCAGAGCTAGGCAAAGATGGAACTTGAATTGTCACAAATATGGAACTCCAATACCAGAGACTGTTAAAGAAAAGCTTTCCTCAAAATAACAAGATTTTTTTGTTTTATGTGTATTTTTTCTTACATATCATAATCTGTATTAACAAAAAAAATAGAAAACATGCAATTTTCACACTGGCCACTAGGTCTTTAAGGCCTCTAAGTTGTGTTTCAGGAAACAACATATGTATGTCGTCACAATAAAACAGTCTGTCGCTATCATTTCTATTGAAGTATCTGTTGAGCCTTTAGTATATGTACAGGTATTTACTTCATTGTAAGTAAACTAATGCTGTGTTAATGGTTATCTGGGATTTTGGTAAAAAAAAAATAAAAATTTGACGGGGCTAAGTATTTCTAGGTAAGAAGTTACTATCTACCTGCCTCTCTGCTGTCTCAGGCAGTGACCTTCCTGCTTCACTTCTCCGCATGGCAACAGAGTAGCTCCTTCTCTTCTGTTTGCTCTGTCGAAGGGCCATCACTGCCAATGCCATAGTGATTGACAGCTGGCTCCCTACAGGCAGTGGGGATCTGGCTGTCAGTCAGGATGACATCTGCAATGAAGCCCCATAAAAAAAGCAGAGCATAAGAAAAGTAGCTGCTTTGTTGATGTGATGTCACTGGATGAATGGGAATTGCTCGCAGAAGTGGTCTGTGACAAGTCTAAACCGGCAGAGATCGTTGCCTCATAGGAAACAAAAAATAACTAAAGTCCAGGAACCCTTTTAAGTTTTCACCAGGTGATATTGGACTCCTACTTGTATGGTAAAAAGAGTATTGGGTCCTCTCCAAATTGCTTTTCACATGATCCAGATCTGGTAGCTCTGTCCTAGAGCACACTGGCTTTGCCACATGCCTACTTTCTCATTCTAACTCTAACATAACAGAGTCTGGTTAAATATCCTGGGAAAGGATGCATGTTTTGATACATGATCAATGAAAAATTGTCACCTATTTTGTTTGATAAAATGAACAGATTCCAGAAGATCTGGTCCCCTTGGGCTGATTATGTAAAAAACACTTCTTAGATCCTCTCTTCCTCATCAAATTTAGTGAGCTGACAGTCTGACGAGCCAACTGAGCCACACACTACACTTGGGAAATCAGCCATCCCTTTACCCTTCCTCTTTTTCTCTCTTCTGTGAGCAACATTACTACATTTTCTCCCCATTTCCTCTCCGTTCATTGTTACCCAAGACAAACCTGCTATGTACAGTGCCTTATGAAAGTATTCGGCCCTCTTGAATTTTTATCCTTTTCCCACATTTCAGGCTTCAAACAAAGATAAAAATTTTAAATGTTATGGTGAAGAATCAACAAGTGGGACACAATTGTGAAGGTGAACGATATTTATTGCTAAATTTTAAATTTTTGTAAAAAATAAAAAAACTGAAAAGTGGGGCGTGCAATATTGTTCGTCCCCTTTAAAGTTAATACTGTGTACCACCTTTTGCTGCGATTACATCTGCTAGACGCTTGGGGTTTGTCTCTATCAGTTTTGCACTTCGAGAGACTGAAATTCTTGCCCATTCTTCCTTTGCAAATAGCTCGAGCTGAGTGAGGTTGGATGGAGAGTGTTTGTGAACAGCAGTTTTCAGCTCTTTCCACAGATTCTCGATTGGATTCAGGTCTGGACTTTGACTTGGCCATTCTAACACCTGGATACGTTTATTTGTGAAACATTCCATTGTAGATTTTGCTTTATGTTTTAGATCATTGTCTTGTTGAAAGACAATCTCCATCCCAGTCTCAGGTCTTTTGCAGACTCCAACAGGTTTCCTTCAAGAATGGTCCTGTATATGGCTCCATCTATCTTCCCATCAATTTTAACCATCTTCCCATTCCCTGCTGAAGAAAAGCAGGCCCAAACCATGAAGCTGCCACCACCATGTTTGACAGTGGAGAGGGTGTTCAGGGTGATGAGCTGTGTTGCTTTTTCACCAAACATATCGTTTGGCATTGTGCCCAAAAAGTTTGATTTTGGTTTCATCTGACCAGAGCACCTTCTTCCACATGTTTGGTGTGTCTCCCAGGTGGCTTGTGGCAAACTTTAAACAACACTTTTTATGGATATCTTTGAGAAATGGCCTTCTCCTTGCCACTCCTCCATAAAGGCCAGATTTGAGCAGTGTACGACTGATTGTTGTCCTATGGACAGACTCTCCCACCTTAGGTGTAGATCTCAGCAGTTTATCCAGAGTGATCATGGGCCTCTTGGCTGCATCTCTGATCAGTCTTCTCCTTGTTTGAGATGAAAGTTTTAAGGGATGGCCGGGTCTTTGTAGCAGTGGTATGATACTCCTTCCATTTCAATATGATCGCCTGCACAGTGCTTCTTGGGATGTTTAAAGTTTTGGAAATCTTTTTGCAACCAAATCCGGCTTTAAACTTCTCCACAACAGTATCACGGACCTGCCTGTTGTGTTCCTTGGTCTTCATGATGCTATCTGCGCTTTAAACAGAACACAGACTATCACAGAGCAGGTGCATTTATACGGAGCCTTGATTACACACAGGTGGATTATATTTATCATCATCAGTCATTTAGGACAACATTGGATCATTCAGAGATCCTCAATGAACTTCTGAAGTGAGTTTGCTGTGCTGAAAGTAAAAGGGGATGAATAATATTGCACACCACAATTTTCAGTTTTTTATTTTTTACAAAAATTTAAAATAAGCAATACATTTTGTTCACCTTCACAATTGTGTCCCACTTGTTGATTCTTCACCATAAAATTTAAAATTTTTATCTTTATGTTTGAAGCCTGAAATGTGAGAGAAGGTTGAAAAATTCAAGGGGGCCGAATATTTTCGCAAGGCACTGTCTATATCATAGGTTCCTCGCTTAGTCTCATGTACTCACAAATAACTAAAAGAAATTGTACAAATGACTGACTACTCAAAAAAAGTTAGGGATATTTGGCTGTCGAGTATAACTTATGTAAAACAAAAAGTTCACACTACAGTGATATTTTATCACAAAATTATGGCATTTAGGTATAAGTATGGGATGGTTATTTCTAAATCTCAAACAATATTGAAACAGAAGCCAACAATAGTGGTGGATACACTCCTCCACCCCCCAAAATGTCAATGTCTTAGTAACTTGTCAAGTGGCCTTAAGCATCATTTACTGGGTGACGATGTCTCATCCTATTCACAAGTCCAGTTAGGCTGTGCGCACAAGTCCCATCTTTATTGCGTTTTTGAGTGCAGATTTGTCATAAAACCTTCTTTTTACAGATTTTATGCAAAAAGAAATCAGCCTGTCAATTATCTCAGCGCTTTTGCTGCAGATTTCACCGATTCTATTGAATGGGAAAATCTGTACTAAAAACGCATCTCAAAATACGCACTGAAAATGCAGCAAAAAAAGTACTTTTTTGCCTCTGCTGTTTCTTTGGCCAAAAAAAGCAGAAATGGTGCAGAAATTGCTTCACCAAATCCTAATACATCATAATACATACCCTTATCGTCTGCTAAGGCATGGCATTCCACTATTCTTGAAGGGCGGCCTTCAGGTCATTGCGTTGTGAGCCTCTACATGGCGACTCAGCTGATCCCATAGGTTTTCTATTGCATTCAGCTCTAGAGATAGTGCAGCTGCTCCATTTGAGGTTCCTCAGTCTTCAGCAGCTCTCGATGAACTGGAGCATTAGCGTCCATAAAGATTAAACCAGGCCTGTGTTGTTCATGTAGAGGCACAATGATCGGATTGTTATTCTAGTAGTAGGGGTTTGTCACTGTACCACTCACAAAGTGTACGGCAGTTCTGTATTCACTAGACACCTGCCCACACTGTAACACCTCCACAACCAAAGGCTCTTCTGCTAACAACGAGTCTCTGGCTCATATGGTACAAAGGTGTTCATCTGTGAAATATTCTGAGTTTTAAGCATATATTTTCGCTTTTCTGACTGTGAATTCCCTCGCAGGTCACAGTGACTGTCTAGAAGCATTGATTTCGTGGGGTATAGACGTGGACCAAGACATTCCTCATTTAGGCACTCCTCTTTATGTAGCCAGTAAAGGACAGCACTTAGCTTGTGTAAGAAAACTTTTGTATGCAGGTCAGTAATGGTAGGATATATTCTCGGTTATATGTAATCACAGCAATATATAGTAAAGTTGTTCTGATCCCCTAGGTGCTAATGTACAACAAGGAAGATATTTGGACACCCCATTACATGCGGCAGCTCAGCAGTCTAGTACAGATATTGTAAGTTTACTGCTCGACTTTGGAGCGGATATCAGTGCAAAAAACACAGATTGCAAGCGTCCTGTGGATGTAGCTGTTGCCAGAAGTCCAGTAGAAAGGCACCTTCTTCAATATGAGGGTAAGCAGGTGGATTACTGCTGCTGGGTTTGCTATGGCCTCTTTTCCTAACTTATACACATCTGAAGTAAAGGCATTACAGTTTTCAGATATTTGTTCCTGCGCTGAGATAATCTTCTATATATGTATCGGCTATGTACTGTGTAATGGCTGTGTCTGACTGTACAGGGACATGGTCTGATCATACCACATCTCCTGGGCAAGGGAGGAAGTAAAAACATATACAGACATTACAGCATGAGATCACAAATATTTCTTTCTTTGAAGTAAAACATTTTTTTAAAATAGGTAGGGAAATGCTTTACCTCACAAAGAAAATCAGCTATAATCCTGTAGAAATCTGCTGAGTCTTGGGGTGCCAGTTAATAATAATTAACAAGATCTACCGGATCTTTAAAAGGGGATTTATTACAAATAGGGTATTTACAATGACATACATAAGGGAAACCTAACTAAGGGAAAAGGGTACAATGAATGGGAAAATGTAATAGGTGAGGGTGGAAGAAGATAAGAAGTGGGAAGACTGACCAACTTGCTTGGTATGCGCCCTTTATATCAGCCACACAGTCAAACATGGCCCATACATTGTCCATTCCTGCAATACAGCCAGATAATAGTACCATCCTATCAGGTCACAGCCTTTTTAGTTCTCCAGGAGCATGCACATGGCTGCTGATGTCAACGCTCTCCTGAAGGTGTCTCTCTTAGACCCAGAATGGGTTAGAGCGTCAGGAGTCTTGACAAATGTAGGTGCAATGGTTTTCATCATCTTCCTGTGGATGGTGTCCTGGTATATCGGAAAGGTGTTCATATCAAAAGGCCTGAGAACAGGTTTACACTCTATTTGGGTTGGAGATTTTATGTCAGTCTCAAGTACAATGACGTATCTTCCAAATGCCACAGGGGTTATGTACAGATGTAGATTACATGAGCTATATACAGCTGTACCTTCCAAGAGTCTAGAGGCACAATATCCATTTCACATGTAGATGCACTCTTTACTTCTTCAATAGAATCAAGGGCAATACACCAAAGTACATACAATGGTGTGCCGCCTCACAGGTTCACAACCCCCCTCACAGGGCATGGTTTTTTCTCTTTGATGTAGGACTTTTGAGCTCTGGTAGTACTGTATTTAGAGCTCATGAATCCAATTGTGAGTTCAGTGATTCATATTACACATATTATCCATGTTGGCTTCCAACAGATCCCAGTTGTAATTTCTTTAAACTCTTTTGTGTCCTCCCCGGCCCATGTGGTCTGATCAGACCATGTCCCTGTACAGTCAGAAATGGCCATTACACAGTACATAGCAAAGACACATATTAGACTTCAGCACAGGAATATTTTTTTTAAAACAAATCCAATTGTGGAAATTATTATTATTCCAAGATCCATTGATTAAAATTAACTTTTAAATTAACTTTGTTCATGTGTCATAACAATGTCAGATGGGCTCCGGAAACACGCGTTCCAACATTGTTAGAACCGTGGTGGCACCAGAGGTGAGTATAAGCTTTATTTTTATGAGGTCAAACAAGTGGAATGAGAAGGAGTTGTCCAAGAAGTGGACAACCCCTTTAAAGCCATATGGAACTCTCAATCATTGCTTGAGTATTGTCACATGCATGTAAACCAGTTCGAGTCTCCAGCTACAGTGAATTGCGTTACCTAGACTATCCCTAACCCTTCATGGATTGTTCCTGCTATTCCAAGCGTTACTTCCAAGAACTTCATTTACCTCTTGCTGTTTCCTGTTTGTGTTCCTCCGGCCATTGGATTCCAACCGTGCGTCCACCAGTATCATAACACTTTAATCTTTAAGGCATTTATTGGCTAGCCAAGCAATGGAGTACTTCGATGTACAGGATGGAGCATGGTCCCGCATAAAAATTATGGTTTACTTGAAACATGCAGATTTTGTCCTGTAACACTGCTTAAAGAAAGTGGCGTCTAAAAACTGGAGTAGGTCTTGGTGTGGATTGTATTTTCAACTGGAAAAGGTCCAATTATCTCATCCATAAAGAAACCAGCCCATAGCAGTACATCACCTCCACCTGGCAGCCATCTAAGTCAAAATGGAGCTGCCGTATACTGGTCCAGCCATTGGTCCATCCATCTGGTCTATCAACAGTCACTCATCTCTTCAGTCCATAAAACCTGTAAAAAAAAAATCTGTCTTCAGATATCTCTTGGCCCAGTCTTGACATTTCATCATATGTGTCTTTTTCAGTGGTGGTCGGGTTTCAGCCTCTCTTACCTTGGCTGTGTCTCTTAGCACCTTGTACTTCTGGGCACTTCAGAGAAGTTGTTCTCCTGGAATATGACAGCAGGGGACTCATGGTTTCCTGGTGCCTTCACATTTGATTATTCTCAAATCTTTGGCAGTTAATGTGCAGCTTTTTTTTCTCAACACATTTTTGGGACCCTGTTGACTATTTGCAACAATACCCCTGATGGTTGTGTGGTCTTGCTCCGATATATCAGCAATTTCAAGAGTTCCACATCCTTCTGTAAGACCTTTAACAATTTATTACTTTTCAGAGTCAGTTAAATCTCTTTTTTGGGCTCATTAGAAAATCAAGTTGCCTAATAATTCTGCACACCTTAATAAAGGGTGTTTATCAATTCCTTAGCCCATACCTTTCATCATTATACAAAAACACCACCTGTTTGCTTCATCCAATAAGTACTCAAGTTTATTCAGCTTGGACTAGGAAGGTTTTCAGAAATGTTCAAAATACTCACTGCCTAATAATTGTGCACATTGTGTACCCTGTGAGCTTTTAGGCCTGGTTAACACCTTATGCAAATTATTGCACTAAATGCTGATTTTTTTTTATATGTAAACGTCACAGCATTCACATGCTGCATTTTGGAGGCTTTTTTTTGTTTCTTGTTGCATTTTTTTAATCTCTTTCATATTGGTTGTTGTTGCAGAAATACACCTTTTGGGGTAGAATGTACCCACCTTGAAACATGACTGCAGGGTCTGACTACATAGGGATTGGATTGTAGATTGTAACCATAAAGTCACATATGAGAATTGTAACAGTGTATACAAAATAGTAGAATATTTTTTATGACGATTACTGAAAAATATTAGAAAATTTGGATCTATAAAGTCTTTAATAATTTGTATCTTACCAACCTCTCCATTTCTACTTCCATTTAGCAAATCCATGTTCACTTTGTCAGCTCTGCAGACTCCATATCCGGAAATGCATCGGACAGTCCAGATTACACCTTATTCCAAGCCTTCAGTTGCCAACCATCCTGAAAAACTTCTTACAGTATCGAGAAAGTATAAGGAACTTTTAATATTATTTCTTTTCGATTGTTTTTGTCTTGTAGATTGTAAAAATGACGTCTATGTAACAAAATGTCATATTCTGTGTAGGTAAAGACTGATCATTTACCTCTCACAAAAATAACGCACTTGAGATTTTAAGGAGCATTTTTAGCTTTTACTGGAATTCATTCACTTTCGACTTATTTCTAAAACCGTTCTGACAATGATAAATAACATCATAATAAAGATCAGCATTTTCATAACAAGCAAAATTTTATGAAACGGTAACAACTATCAGGGCACATGAGACCTTAGGAAGATTTTGCTGTGAAATCCGCACCAGTATTTTGTTGCGGGAGTGATGCTGATTTTTCACACATTTCCCCCAATGGATTGCAAAGGGTAACATGATTGTTAACATCTTGAGCATAGATTGACATTTGCAGATTTGATATGTGCAGTGCTGATCAACATAGGAAGCAAATTTTGCAGCTGTTTTGTATCCGTTTTCTTTTCATCTTCACCATTATGTGAGTACAGAATATACACAGCAGATTTTCTGTTATGAAAAAAATTTATAGGTCCTGGTTGCACATTTATTTAATGAGGACCTGTTAGATCAAAAGACCATTTTTTATTTTATCTTATTCACAGTACTAAATCTGATTATTCTGTGTTTTTTCTTTTAAATACACTATGCCATCCCAGTATTATAAGCCTTTTTCTTTTGAGCAACGGTCCTTGTAAAGACCATAAAAATGAGCATTAAATGAAGAGGTCCATATTTCTGGAATAAAAAAATGGATTGCAGAAAAAATGGAATATTCAGCAACAGAAATAAAATAAGAAAAAAACCTGGCCTCTCCTGGCGATAGATCCTCATTATGTTTTAAGGGTTGTTCTACTATTTTTAGGCTGTGTGCGCACGTGTGCGTATTGCATGCATTTATGCTGCTTCTAGCACTGCAGCATAAATGCATGCGTTCTGCGGTCCCAGCAAAGTCTATGTCACTTGTGCAAAATCCATGTGCATCTTGCGTTTTAGAACGCAGCGATTTGCATGCTGGAATTTATGGCCGAATCGCTGTGTTCTAAAAAGCAACATGTCACTTCTTTTGTGCCTTTTGGATGCTTTTCCCTCTCTGTCTATGGCAGAGCAAGCATCCAGAACACATGAATTCTGCATCCATTCTGCATTCAAAATACATCCAAAACACAGCTTTTCAGCTGCGTTTTGAAACACACATGCAGTGACAAGAAGCTGCAGAATGTTTGTCATGGCAAAACGTAACGTGCACACATAGCCTTAGGCTACTTTCACACATCAGTTTTTTTCCATCAGGTACAATCCGGAAAAAAACGGGTTAAAACGGATCCGGTACCGCATCCGTTTTATCCCCATAGATTTGCATTGTTACTGGATTGTACCTGATGGCTTTGCGTTGCATCCGTTTTTTTCCGGATGCGGCAAAATTAGTCAAAGCGGCGGCCGGAGGCAACGTGTCTTGCAACTTTTTTTGTCTGGCAAAAAAAACGCATCGCGCCGGATCCGGCGCAATACGGCGTGTTTTACTATGAAAGCCTATGGACGCCGGATCCGGCGCAATGTGGTAAAAAATGGATGCGGCTACCGGATCCGTTTTTGTAAACTGCGCATGCACCAAATTAATTTAAAAAGCTGATCCTTCAAAAACAAGGACAAACCAGATGCAAAAACGGATGCAAACCGTATCCACCATATCCGGTTTTGTACGCATCCGGCATAACGGATCCGTTAAAAACCGGATCCGGTGGATACGGTTTTACATTTTGTTGCCTGGTCCTTTGGATCAGGAAAAAAAAGGATTGTGCCTGAATGCAGAAAACTGATGTGTGAAAGTAGCCTTATATTGATGATCTAGCATAAAGGTAGGTAAGCAATATCAGATTGGTGGTGGTCTGACACCTTGCACTTCCATAGATTAGGCGTTCTCAGCCCCGGCCGGATGTAAGTAGGCGACTTGTACTGCAGATCTGCACCTATTCCATTTGCTGGTAGGTAATGGCTATATTATGTATAAAAATAATGGGAATTGAACAGAAGTAATTAACATGAGATTTTAGAATGGAAAAAAAAACCTTTAAAACTAAAAGATTTTTCTATTCAATCCAAATATTTGTCCAGTATAAAATAAATTCCCCATGGTGGTCTCTTTTGGGACAAGAGGAGAATTTGTCCTGTAATTTGGTCACTTGACCAAAATCTTCCCAGAGAAGTGGGCGCTGGGACCCTCCTGGATTAAAGCGGGTGAATACACACTCTTATTTTGTTTTACCAGCCTTTGCTTCTGAATTTTTCTTTTTTCATTGGACAACCCTCTAATATCTTCAACTTCTAGGTGGTCATAGAAATATATTAGCTATATTATAAAGCTCCTGTGGAGCCTACTGTATCTACTGCAATGCTCCTTCTCAAAACTGAGAATTATTGTAACAAAAATCTAGGAAATCCAATGCATCTACATTTTCTCCTTGGCTGAAAAAGATTCTCTTGTGCATCGACATCGCTTACTCGTGGGTTACAACATTTCTTTACAAAAGTTCTTATTGTATACGACCATCTTAAAATGAAACTACTGGTGCCATGTAACATACCATGAATGTTAATTCATTCAATTTGGGCCAGACAAATATATACTACTTAGGTACTCTGTACAATTTAGGTTCCTAAAGCCACAGGTTATAGCAACATCTGCTATAGGATACTGGGCTGTGTGACAGACGTTCCGAAGACCATGTCTCTTCTCTGACATTACCTCCTGCTCTACAGATATTGGCTAAAGCTGCAACTTCCTGACTTCTTCTGTTCACCTGCCGCTATTCTGTACATAATACTATTAAAAATGGAACCTGTCATCAGGTTTTTCCCCTATAAGCTGCAGCAACCACAAGTAAGCTCTTATATACAGCATTCTAGACTCTATACATAATATTATTAAATAGAACCCGTCACCAGGTTTGTCCCATATAAACTGTGGCCACCACCAGTAACCCATTACATATAACATTCTAGAATACTGTATATAAGATCCCAAGCTGATCTGGTGCAATGGGCGTCAATGATCCAGCGCCTCCTCTCTTCTTGTAGTCGCCATCCTCTTTCTTGCTTCGTTTGGATGACACATCCTAGTGAGAGCCCTCAAAGTGAGAGGACTGGGGAGTGCGAGCTCCCGGGGAGCTAGAAGGACTGAGGTTGGGTCGCAGACAGTGGTCCGGGACCAGAGGAGTTGGGGACCGGTAGCAGTGACATTGGATAAGGGTGCGACGGACATAGTTTTGGAGGACTGTCAGCACCAGAAAGCCCAAAAGAACTGACCGGTACAGAGCACGACATGGTACAGGACCCTAGGTCAGGAGCCGATTCAACATCGTGACAATTGACCTGCAGAGGAAGGGGACCTTCAGGGACCTTCCCAGAGACTGAGGGCATCAGCACACCGTGGGGGACAGGGTTTTCCAGAGAAAGCAACCCATTAAAGTCCCAAGTGCCAGCCCTTGGGAGTAAGTCTTCACTTAAAAACTGAAGAACAGAACCTTACAGCTTCAGACTATAGGGACCCACACAGACACGAAACTGCGCATGGAGGCAGGCTCTGGATTACTGTGACACCGGTGGGACCGGGTACTTGGATGGGCTCCCCGCAGTGGCAGCGGCAGACAGAGAATTTGGTTTACCTACAGCGTGTGTGTTTCCTTTATAATCCTCATCCAGCACCACGACTACCCACAGTGAGTACTCTGGTCCCCCTGCACCCTGCTCTCCCAAATAACTACGAACACCCTGAGCCCGGGGCCTTCCCTACCTGTGGAGGGACCAACATCTGGCTGCTTAATTTCATCTGCCCCGGTATGTGCCGCCCCTGCAGCGGTCGAACCGCTTGGATCCGGGGGTTGTTGTGGCTCGAGGGTGTCCGGACCCGGGGGCTCGTGGCCACTTAAAATGCAAAGGGAGTATTTACAGGGGATAATAGTTAGTGATGCCACCCGTGGTTCACGATAAAGGGAGTGCCGCCTCTGCCGATGGTAGTACCCGGGAGAGATGGAGTGCGGCAGCCAGATGACGTTCCCTTCATGAGTAGGGGAGGCCCCGGGACTCTGGATGGTGGTGTTGGGGAGTAGGGGAGTGTGGTGCAGGTTGGAAGCAGGGAGGACAGCATACTCACTCAGGCAGTGTTGGTAGTGATGCAACCGCAAAGCAGACTCTGACACAAAGGTAAACCAAGTCTCTAGGTGCCGCTGACACTTCAGGGGAGCTCGTCCGGGAGTCCGCTCCCTTTGGTATTGCTGATGGTCTGTATCTTGCCTCCATGCACTGTATTTTAGTGTCCGTTGTGACCCCTATGCTTGAAGCCGTCGGGGTCCTGCTCCCCATTGTTAAGTAGTGAAGTTGTGCTCTCGATAGCTGACACTTGGGATTTCAGTGGGCCGCATAAGCTGGAAAGCCATATTCCCCTCGTTGTGTTGATGCTTTCGATCTCTGAGCTCTTGGGGAAAGTCCATAAAGAAACTATCCTCCACAGGTTAATTAACAGGTTGCATGAAGCTACTCCCTGATCTAGGGTCCAGTACCCCGCCGTGCTCGGTCCGGTTCGGTTACTATGTACTCCAGTGCTCGCCGTTCCCCAAAACTAAGCCTGGCACCTTTCTCCAATACCATGCGACCGGGTTTCCGACTCCTTTGGTCCCAGGCCACCATCCGCGACCTAGACAAAAGTCCCCAGGGAGCTCCAACTCCCAGCTCCTCACCCTTTGGGAGCTACTACTACACTACAGAGAGCTACTACTGCCAGCTCCTCACTCTCTGGGAGCTACTTCTGTTCTGACTAAGCTTTGCTCTCCACTTTCTCTCTCTGACTTCCTCCCTCCCACCAGTCTGCCTGATCCCTAGGCGAGTGGCCCTTTTCCAGCTAAACCACCCACTGGTGTGCCTGACAGGGTGTGGTGTGAGGTGTGACTAGGATTTGCATCCTGATGGAGCAATACCAAAAGTTAGGATCCCAGAACCATGAGGATTGAGTCCTGCACCAAAAGATGAAGAGTGCAGTACCCTGTGACACCGTGACTAGTTCAGGGGCGTCACAGGTACTCCTTACAGCAGCGGTGGTACTCCCATTACCACAACCCACAGGTGGTGTCACAAACTTATCCCCTGTAAATACCCCCTTTATACGGATCAAAGTGTCCGCCAAGCAGGGTCTGGATGACCCCCTCAAGCCACAATCCCGTATCCGAGCAGCCCGACTAACACCGGGGCGGCACACTTAGTTCACACATCCGGTTATCATCCATAAGGCTATATGCGCATGCTGCAGTTTTGTTTCTTCAGCGAAAAACGCACCTTTGACCAAATAAAATGCATCAAAAAACACTTGCGTTTTTTATGCGTTTTGTGGGTGCGTTTGTGCCCATGCGTTTTTTCATTATATTCAATGGAAAAACTCAGGTCAAAACGCAGAAGGAATTGATATGCTGCTTCTTTTTTCTGCAACCAAAACTGCAAGGAAAAAAGAAGCAACGTGTGCACAGCCTTTCTGAATTCTCATAAACTTTGCTGGAGAAGGAAAGACATACAGTTTAGGGCAACAAACTGCAACCAAAACGCATCTAAAACTGTACTGAGCGCACAGGGCCTTAGAACGGATCCTGCTGAGATCCGTTGACAAAATTAAGTCTGCCGGAACTGTTTTGTTAACAAGGGAGTCTATGGAGAACGGATCCATTGTTGGATTGCTGTTTATCTTCCATTTGAAACGGATCCTGTAAGAAAAAACGAATCCGTTACAATTGCAAGTATAATGGACAGCTAAATAGCAATCCGCTAACGGATGTGTTGTCTGTAGACTCACTTGTTAAAAAAAATAAAAAACAAAAAAACTCATCCGGCAGACATCAGTTATTTAACAACGGACAAAAAAAGTTGTGTTTGCTGAACTATTTTTCCCCCAATGGATCTCTGCAGGATCCGTTCTAATGGATGATCACAGGACATGTGATGAATACTGCTCGATATCTAAAACTGAACATGGACAAAACAGAATTCATCATCTTTCCCCATCTCACTCTACCCCTCCACTCAACCTGTCCATCAAAGTCAATAGCTGCTCAATTTCCTCACTCATGGAAACTTGCTGGTGGGGGTAATCCTTGACTTTGCTCTCTTCTTCAAGCAACATATCCAAGCCCTTTCAATCTTCTGCCAACTTCAAATCAAAAATATTTCCCGAATCTGTACATTCCTTGACCATGAATCTGCAAAAACACTAGTCTCCCGACTCGACTACTGCAACCTCCTGCTCTGTGACCTCCCTTCTAACACTATTGCACCCTACAATCTATCCTAAACTCTGCTGCCCTACTAATCCACCTCTCCCCTCCCTATTCCCCAACCTCTCCTCTCTGCTATTCTCTTCACCGTCTTCCCATTGCTCAGAGACTCCAGTTCAAAACACTAAACATTAGTGATGAGCGAGTACTAAAAAGCTCGGGTGCTCGAGGCTCGGGCCGAGCATCCCAAGATACTCGTGTACTCGGCCCGAGCACCGAGCCCAATATTATCCTATGGGAGACCAGAGTATTTTTATGAAATGACCCCCGGCAGCATGTAGAAACCCTAAAAATGTCACAAAAGTCTCAGAAGAGTGCTCAAATGACATGGCAACAGCATGGGGAAGACCCCTTGAAGCATTTATCACTCAAAAGTCACAGCTGTGAACAATTTTGTCCGTGTTTTACGCCATTTTTACGGACTCACCAGAAAACCTTCCAAAATGACACCAAAATGAATTTTCATGGCGGAAATGTTAAGGGCACATACCCAATAGTGAGATAGAGCTGGTGTATGTTACTTTTTGAGATTAATACATGAAAGATTTTACGTAAAACATTGTGTGGCACTCCGATGTCCAAAACGCACGTTTTGTGCTTTTTACTAGCGATGTCGGTCATTTTTTTTTTCATGCCATCTCCCGTCGGTCGGTCTCGCTCTGTCGGTCTCTCTCTGTCTTGTCTGTCCCCCTCTCACAGTCTGTCGGTCATTCTCCCCCCTCTTTCTTACTTACCGTTCCCCGATCACTGCCACGGCGCTGCACGGCTGTTCACTAAACTCCGGCGGCTTTTCCTCTTTTGAAAAAGCCGGCCGCTCATTAAACAATCTCGTATTCCCTACTTTCCTGCTTTTCGGCGCCTATGATTGGTTGCAGTGAGACACTCCCCCACGTTGAGTGACAGGTGTCTCACTGCACCCAAACACAGCAGCCGGTGTGTGTGTGTGTATACTGTGCAGTGAAATAAATAATTAAATAATTAAAAAAAACGGCGTGCGGTCCCCCCAATTTTAATACCAGCCAGATAAAGCCATACGGCTGAAGGCCGGTATTCTCAGGATGGGGAGCTCCACGTTATGGGGAGCCCCCCAGCCTAACAATATCAGTCAGCAGCCGCCCAGAATTGCCGCATACATTAGATGCGACAGTTCTGGGACTGTACCCGGCTCTTCCCGATTTGCCCTGGTGCGTTGGCAAATCGGGGTAATAAGGAGTTATTGGCAGCCCATAGCTGCCACTTAATCCTAGATTAATCATGTCAGGCGTCTCCCCGAGATTCCTTCCATGATTAATCTGTAAATTAGTTAAAAAACACACACACCCGAAAAATCCTTTATTAGAAATAAAAAACACTAACAAAGTCCCTCATCACCAATTTATTAACCCCGACAAACCCTCCATGTCCGGCGTAATCCACGGACCTCCAGCGTTGCGTCCAGCTGTGCTGCATGAAGGTGACAGGAGCTGCAGAATACACCGCCGCTCCGGTCAGCTTCACACAGCAACTGAGGTGAGTATAGCGATCAGCTGAGCTGTCACTGAGGTTACCTGGATGCAGCGGTGGCCGCGGGTAACCTCAGTGACAGCTCAGCTGATCGCGCTACTCCGGTCAGCTCCATGCAGCAACTGAGGTGAGTATAGCGATCAGCTGCTGTCACTGAGGTTACCCGCGGCCACCGCTGGATCCAGCGGTGGCCGTGAGTTACCTGACTGACAACAGCTGATCGCGCTACTCACCTCAGTTGCTGTGTGAAGCTGACAGAAGCGGCGGTGTATTCTGCAGCTCCTATCACCTGAATGTAGCAGAGCTGGACGCGACGCTGGAGGACTGTGGATTACGCCGGACATGGAGGGTTTGTCGGGGTTAATAAATTGGTGATGAGGGACTTTGTTATTGTTTTTTATTTCTAATAAAGGATTTTTTCAGGTGTGTGTGTTTTTTAACTGTAATTTACAGCTTAATCATGGAAGGTTTCTCGGGGAGACGCCTGACATGATTAATCTAGGATTTAGTGGCAGCTATGGGCTGCCATTAACTCCTTATTACCCCGATTTGCCAACGCACTAGGGTAAATCGGGAAGAGCCGGGTAGAGTCCCAGAACTGTCACATCTAATGTATGCGGCAATTCTGGGCAGCTGCTGCTGACTGATATTGTTAGGCTGCGGGGCTCCCCATAACGTGGAGCTCCCCATCCTGAGAATACCAGCCTTCAGCCGTATGGCTTTATCTGGCTGGTATTAAAATAGGGGGGGACAGCACGCCGTTTTTTTTAATTATTTATTTATTTTACTGCACAGTATAGACAAGCCCACCGGCTGCTGTGATTGGGTGCAGTGAGACACCTGTCACTCAGCGTGGGGGCGTGTCTCACTGCAACCAATCATAGGCGCCTGTGGGCGTGGAAAGCAGGGAATATGAGATGGCTGTGTACAGAGCACAGCGCGCCCGCCGGTATAAAGGCTCGGTCACGCTGTGCAGGCCGGCCAATCACTGCAATTCCACAACTAACAGGGCTGTGGCATTGCAGTGGTCTGCCAGCCAATCCCTGCATGAGGGCTGGCTCTCAAAAGAGCGCCAACATGCAGGGATGAAGACCACGAGTACAGCACGAGTATCGCGAGATTACTCGGTCCCCCGCCGAGTAGCCCGAGTACAGTGATACTCGTGCGAGTACCGAGTAGTAACAAGCATACTCGCTCATCACTACTAAACATCAACATACAAAGCCATCCACAACCTGTCTCCTCCATATATCTGTGACCTAGTCTCCCGCTACATATCTGCATTTAACCTCCAATCCCCCTCTACTTTACTCCCCCTCACATCTCCACTTCCCACAATCGCATACAAGATTTCTCCCGTGCATCCCCCATACTCTGAAACTCTCTTACACAACATATCAGACTCTCGCCTACCATTGAAACCTTCAAAAGGAACCTGAAGACCCACTTACTCTGACAAGCCTACAACCTGCAGTAACCCTCAGTCCGCTATACCACTGCCTGACCAGCTGTACCCTCATCTACTGTATTCTCACCCATCCCTTGTAGACTGTGAGCCCACATGGGCAGGGTCCTTTCTCCTCCAGTACCAGTCTATGCCTTGTATTGTTCATGATTATTGTACTTGTCTATGTTTGTCCCCCTTTTCACATGTAATGTGCCATGAAATAAATGGTGCTGTAATAATAAATAATAATAATAATACTGGACATGTGAACTTAGCCTAATTCTCCACTGCCAAACTGGTACTTGTACAAGCAACCTAGTAGACTATCTGGTGCCTGCTGTCTCCGATATGGGTTTCCATTCAGGGGTGTAAATAACAGTATGCCTAGTATATACAACACATCTTGATCCAGTACTAGAGTCTTTATCAAGCATTAATTATGTCCAAAGTTATGGCATCTCATAAAAAAAAAAAATCATGATTACTTACCGGTAATGCTTTTTTCCCAGAGCCACCGGAGAGATAGGTCCACCTCTTCATTTGGACAGGAAACCCACTAAAATAAGAGGGCGGAACCTCTCTACCGCATCAGTTAGGTTACAGAGCACAGAGAGGAGTACCAGAAAAAAACAAAAGTTTAATCCAACACCAACGAACACACCCACTAACCGCGAAAGTCAAAACCGTGAGGGAAAAGGAAATGAGGTGGGAAGCAGTGGCGCTGTCGTGGCTCTGGAAAAAAAACATTACCGGTAAGTAATCATGATTTTTCTCATCACCACGACAGCGCCACCAGAGAGATTCGAAAGATAACACCATTTGGGATGGACCACAGCCTATAGAACCCTTCTACCAAAGTCAAATCAGACGTGGCTGAAAGATCTAGCCAGTAGTGCTTAAAGAAGGACGTTAGAGAAGCCCAAGTGGCTGCTCTGCCAAGTGTATCAAGAGGCACATACGTACTTGCAGCCCAAGAGGTGGAGACAGACCTGGTAGACTGTGCCATAACCCCCAGTGGAACTGGTCTACTCTGAGCTACAGATGCTTCTAAATAGCCTCCTTGACCCATCTAGTGATAGACCCCTTTGATGCTGAACAGCCCTTCCTTGAACCCTGGAAACAAACAACAGTACCTGACTTTTCCTCCAGGGTGCCATGACCTCAACATTTAGGAATGAAAATTAATTCTCCGCCTTCTGTTTTGAGGATATAGACAAAAGGAGGGAAGGATGATCTCCTGCGAACAGTGGAAACTCCATGACACCTGAGCCAGAATGGCAAGGACTGTACATCGGATGACCCTATCATCCCTAATCTGATTATATAGGAGGGACGATTGAGAGGGCCTGAAGATCACCAACCCTCCTGGCCATGGTAAAGGCAATGAGGAGAGCCACCTTGAGAGGAAGGAACCGAACAGAGGAGTGGGCAATGGGCTCAAAGAGTGCCCCATAAGAGTGTCTAATACCAAGTAAGATCCAGAGGGAATTTAAACAAGGAACAGGGGTATGCCTGTGACAGGAAGAATGAAACTTGTAACCCCTCTATCTTCCTCCAAGTTGCAACTGTACAGTGCCCTTAAGACTGACACCTGCCCCATAAAAAGGTACTGACTGACAATCCCATTTCCAGATTGCGCATAAAAACTCTAGGATTGTCTGAACAGGGGTCTCCACCCCTGGGGCCACTACCTGTAGAGGACAGAATCTTCATCCATCCCTGTAATAAAACCTGGGGGTAGAAGGTTCCCCTACTAAAAGAGTGGAACAAGTTTGGAGAAAAACTCTAATCCACTAACAATCACCTCTCAAAATTCAGACTGTCAAATGGAGGCCTGAAACCTGAGGATGAAGACGAGGGCACTGGGAGAGGAGATCTGGATTCTCCGGCAGGGGTCTGCTACTGCCAGTCTCCTGAGCCAATAAAACCGAGGTCTCCTAGGCCAGGATGGGGCGATTAGGAAGAGACGAGCCACATCCTCACTAACTTTCCTCAACACCGCCGGAACTCAGAGTAAGGAAGGGGAGGTGTAGAGGAGACCCGAAGATCATGGAAAATGAAAGGCAACCCCCGCCCAAGGCCGGTCGTTGGGATATAGGGAGCAAATCCCGGTCACTTCCTTACTGGCCCTGGTAGCAAACAAATCAACACGGGGGCCTCCAGATGTGTATTAGGTTCCAGAAGACCTCTTGGTGAAGACCCACTCCCCTACAGACCTGTAAGTGACAATAAGTGGACCAGAGGCGGGGAGAATATGTGGTATGCTAGCCTCCTTAGTGCGGTTGACCGTGTACCCTCCTGGTGAATGATGTAAGACACAGCTACCCTGGTGTTCGACAGAATCCGTACATGGCTACCTGCTAGCAGAGGATAAGAGTGAAGGGCTTTCCCCAAAAATGGAAGAATCCCGGAATGCTAAGGGACTCCACCCCCCGTGAGCTAATGACTGCCCTGTGAGTCTGCTGGCAACAGTTATAATACTAGCCAACCCCGGTAGTGCCAATGGAATGTCGACCAATAACCTCTGGTCAGATTTTTTTTTCTTGAAGTGCAAAGCGTGAAGCCACCAAAAGGTGTCAGCTCAAAGGCGCCAGGTACAACTCAGGAGGCACCAGGCCCCAAGCTCAGAGGTGCCAGGTCCAATGCTCAGAGGCACAAGGCACAAGCACAGAGGCACAAGGCACAAGCAAAAATGCACTAGGCACAAGCACAAAAGGTACTGGGTACAAGCACAAAGGCCCCAGCACAAAAGAAGCTAGGCACAAGCCCAGAGGCGCTAGGCACAAGCCCAGAGGCCCAAGGCTCAAGTCCAGAGGTCCAAGATACCAGTACAGAAGTACCAGGTACAAGCCCAGAGGCACGAGGCACAAGTCCAGAGGCACTAGGCACAAGTCCAGAGGCACAAGCCCCGAGGCACAAGGCACAAGCCCAGAGGCACGAGGAACAAGAAAGAAAAAGACTTGGGTGTATGGGTGGATGGTAAACTTCACTTTAGTGGACATTGTCAGGCAACTGCTGCCAGGGCTAATAAAATAATGGGATGTATTAAAAGAGGTATAAGTGTTCATGAAAAAAATATAGTTCTACCTCTGTAAAAGTCACTAGTGCGACCGCACTAAGAATACTGTGTACAATTCTGGTCACCGATATATAAGAAGGACATAGCTGAACTGGAGAGGGTTCAGAGAAGAGCGACCAAGATTATTAGAGGAATGGGTGGGCTGCAATACCAAGACAGGTTATTAAACTTGGGGTTATTTAGTTTGGAAAAACGAAGGCTTAGGGGGGATCTAATCACAATGTATAAATATATGAGGGGACAGTACAGAGACCTTTCCAAAGATCTTTTTACACCTAGGCCTGCGACTGGAACACGGGGGCATCCGCTACGTCTTGAGGAGAGAAGGTTTAATCATAATCACAGACGAGGATTCTTTACTGTGCGAGCAGTGAGACTGTGGAACTCTCTGCCGCATGATGTTGTAATGAGTGATTCACTACTAACATTTAAGCAGAGCCTGGACGCCTTTCTTGAAAAATTTAATATTACCAGCTATGTATATTAGATTTTATGACAGGGTATTGATCCAGGGAACTAGTCTGATTGCCGGATGTGGAGTCAGGAAGGAATTTTTTTCCCCATTGGAACTTGTTTGCCACATTGGGGTTTTTTTTGCATTCCTCTGGATCAACATGTTAGGCTACAGGTTGAACTAGATGGACTTAGAGTCTCCCTTCAACCCTAAAAACTATGATACTATGATACTATGAACAAGACCAGAGGCGCCAGGCACAAGCCCAGAGCCGCCAGGCACAAGCCCAGAGCCGCCAGGCACAAGCTCAGAGCCGCCAGGCACAAGCACAGAGCCACCAGGCACAAAGCACAGAGCCGCCAGGCACAAAGCACAGAGCCGCCAGGCACAAAGCTCAGAGCCGCCAGGCACAAAGCACAGAGCCGCCAGGCACAAAGCACAGAGCCGCCAGGCACAAAGCACAGAGCCGCCAGGCACAAAGCACAGAGCCGCCAGGCACAAGCACAGAGCCGCCAGGCACAAGCACAGAGCCGCCAGGCACCAGGCTGGATGTAAGAGGCACAAGCCTGGAGGCACAAGCTTGGGAGCACAAGGCCGGAGGCACCAACCCGTGGGCACGCCAGTGAGGTTAATAGCCAGGGGCGAGCTGAGAGGCAGTGAGACCAAGCCACAAGAAAGTAATGCCCCAACAGTCCCTTTTTTTTTTTTTTTAAAAAGGGATTTCACGCCCGTGCAAGAGGTGTGTGTGGGCAGAGTCAAGCAGACAGGGCCGTGGGGCGTGTGGCCAAAGCCGTGTGGCTAGAGCCCCGAGGCTAGAGGAGTGAAGGAGCCCCAGACTATCCTTGAGAACAAATGCAACTGTGGGCTACGGAGAACCTATTACAATAGATCCCGAGTCCTAATGTCAGATCAGTCCCACTTTGAAACAATTAATCCAGCGTGAGGCTCAGTTGGAGGGCAGCTTCCGTCCCCAAATTAATGTGAGAATCCACCACATACAACCTTCCATAGAAGGAGCAGTTCAATAGAAAGACATAGAGAAAAAGGAGCCAGCACGATCTGAAATTGGCATGCATTAAATAAAAAATGCAAATTCACAGATTTATTCCAACTGTACTATAATAAAAAACCTGTATATACCTAGGTCCCAGTATTTGGAGTAAGCTCTACACCTACCAGGACTATATCAGAACTGACCCTCCCAGTGCCAAACAGCAACCATTGATAAAGTTGGACCAGATCCAAGTATGGCGCTTAATTAGCATTGCCTGTGGAAAGGGGTGACGCAACTGGGACTGGGAGTGTCAGTTCTGATTATCAATGGTTGTTGTCTGGCACTGGGAGGGTCAGTTCTGATATAGTCCTGGTATGTGTAGAGCTTGCTCCACATGCTGGGACCTGGGCTGGCCTTTATCCACAATTGCCTCTTTTGCAACATAGAAGCGGTTATATACAGGTTACAGGTATGTGTGCTCCATTATGGTTCTGCTTTTAACTTTATCTAGGAGGCTGCATGGCACATGAAATACATAATATAGGTTAGGACCCCCCTATTGAGATTTGCCGTGACGTTGGCAGGGGTGGCTCAAAGAATTGATCAATTATTTGCTAAAAATCTCATTTTTTTTATTATAGTACAGTTGGAATAAATCTGTGAATCTGCACTTTTTATATGATGCATGCCATTTTCAGATCGTGCTGGCTCCTTTTTCTCTGTTATGACTGTAGTTATGCTACAATTTCTGGTGACTACTCGTAGTCTCATAAGAACCTCATAAGATTTATTGATACACCATATTAAAAACAAAAAAGTAACAACAAAGTTATAGCTTGGCAATGAATAGAGCAGTGGAAATCGCAAATGCGTCTCCCCTAAACGAGGGGGAAAGGGTAGTACGGGCACATCAAAACCATCTGAAGGTCAATTATACCACAATTAGCAGGATATGTGAAATCATCCAACCATAATTATACTTTAATGCTGTTTATAACAAGTCCAGGCTAAAAGTGTTTCAAAATTATGTATTTTTAATTTATAATTATTTTTATCTGTCCACCTGGACAAGCCACATGTATTGGTCGTGGGAGGAACCCAAAATCCAAATCAACAATTTTCTATACATAATAAATATCACTCAACCGCAACCACAAGGCCTCATACAGGTGTGCAGCAAAAACATCCCTCTCTGTTATCAGCCAAGGATCAATTACAACAATGGTAGGCAGAGAAAATTAATACCTGTCCAATAGCAGTCTGAAATGTATAGCCAATAGATAGGTATAACCATCTCCCTGTGTCCAGGAGCATATATATTTACAAAAATTCCTTTTTCCCAACTGGGATCGGGGTTTTACAAAATTACCCCCTATTCTAGCTCCCTCCACAGGAAGACAGATCCCTCAGCCATTAGATTGCATTCATACTATTACATATTGATATAAGGATTGATCACAAACCTGACAGATGATAAAGTGATATGCCCGCAGCCACCGCACCTCAACGCGTTTCACGTGCTGCTTCTTCGGGAGGCAGGTGTACTTACTATGGGGCTGTGAGGTCTATATATACCCAGATGTAATACATAAATAATTATTACCAGGTGTAACAGCACCCTGCCGCTATTCAAACGCATGCTTTTCCGACGCGGGCGCCGCCATGACAGAGGGATGTGTCCAAGTAATGCGATGCCAGTTCCGGACGCGTCAGCGAGCCGCCCACCGCAACAGCCATGACAACGCGATGCCACAGCTGCCGCGCATGCACAGCACACCGACGCCTCGGCCGTATAGAAGCATCGCTCATCCACTGCCCAGCTTTGCCGAGTACAGCATGTGTTGATACTGCGACGCTGTCATCAAGGGCCTGCTCTAATCGTTACCATGAATGTTTTCAAACATGTGGTAAGTACATCACAGCCGTACCTTAAGGGAATCGTGGGTACCTACATGGATATAGTTCCCCGCAGGGAGCTCACCGCCATTACTCTCTTTTTGAAAGCTCACTGCGGGGAAAATCAATCCATATAAGTCTATCCATACAATATAATATAATTAAATTAACCAATGTTTCACCGCTACCAGGGTATACCCCGGACAGCCACGCATATACATAACTAGTTATAGATTAATCCTAAACAGTATACATGCATAATGCAATCAAGACCAGCAGCAGAATATGTGTGATGGCAGAATCGCATAATTCCCATCCGTTATATCAATCCATAGTATAACGGCAATTACATTGAACACAATACACCTCACACTCAAAAATCAACAAAAAAATACAAATGTGCTGGAAACATGTAATTAATGTCTGTCACATCCACCACAGTTGCTCCAGGATGGAAATACCACCACGATTATCCCAATTGGCACGTCCATTATTCCTTAATTCTTATTCCATTACTCATATCTGTAATATATCTATCGTTTTTTCCTCTGATGGTGATATTTCGCCATTTCAGCACCCTTTCTTCTCCATGAAGATATTCACAGGTCAAATATATACGTTCTAGGAAACTCAAATGGAGAAGAGAAAAATGTTAGTACACCCTAACAGAACACCAATTTTAACCCTGTATTAAAACATCAAAAACTCCAAGGAGGCTCTGAGTAATGAAAAATTAAAAACAATACCACGTCACTTTAAGGATTTCCACAACTCTGACTCGAGACATCTTAGAGTCAAAGCAATTGATCAGATCAAAGTGGATGTGCGTGGGGAAGCTGGGTGCTGAAGACAAGATGGATATCAGAACATAGGAAATCTGGGTGGTGATAGAGGTGTGGCGCCCTGGCCTAGCCAGGTCGTCACAGATAACATCCAAACACCCCACCCCCACTAGACAGGGACATCAGCCAAACACAAAATCCTTGTTGCCTCCCTCCAGTGTCTGATGTCCACACCAGGTGGGGCGGAGCTAAGCGGTTGGCTCCACCCACCGAGGAGTTCACAAGTCTGGAGGCGGGAAAAGTGACAGAATAGTCAGAGAACAGTGTAGGAGTGTGAAGTGAGAGGAGTAAACACTTAGGTGTCTGGGTTTGTGGCCCAGGCACTAACAGCAAGGTTGGCAAACGGTGGTGGCCGTCTGCAGGAGTGGTGGAGCAACGCGGAACCGTAGGACCAGGGATGGGTGACGGCCCGCCGGTACCGACCGGGGAGCGAAGTGAAGCCAGCACACACAGGCAGGGTCATCGGACCCCGACCAGGCTTGGAGCCGCCGACAATAGTCAGATCTGAATGTGACTGGAACCCCAGGGGTTTCACAACAGCAAAAGTCCCGATTGAAGGCAACAGCCCACACCGTGAGGGTATACAGCTACCGCCTAAGACTAGAGACCCAAGGGCCAGCGTCTGCGGGCAAACGGGCTCCTCCGGTACCCATACACTGGGGAGCGGACTACCGTTGGGAATCCATAGTAGTCAGAAAGAGAACATTAAGGTGCAGGGAAAGACAGCCGCCATCACCTGTCCGGGGAGAAGCACTGCAGCCGGCTGCGGGACCCATCCATCCAGCTGTTTGGTTTACCGAGGACTTTGTACCTTTCTTGCTGAGTATACCCGTGCCATCCAGCACCGCGCCGTGCTGTCCCTGCAACCCTGCACCTCACCGACCCTGCCTCCCTGTCACTTCATCGGGCCCCGGGACCACCAACCCCTACACACGGAGGGGGGGGAACAACATCCCAGCTGCTCCTTACCATCGCTCCTGGGATCCCCGTCACAAGCAGCGGTGGTGCCCATCTTCACCACGACCTGTGGGTGGCGTCACGGACTAAATCCCCCAAACCAACCACCCCTTTCACTCACGGGCGAGGAGCGACGCTCGAGTCCCCGGATCCGGCCAACCGCTCGAGCCACCGAGCAGCAGCAGCCGCGCCACACCCGAGCGTTAGCGAGAGCGCAGCAGCGACGGCGTCCTCCACGCCCGCGACAGAGGGATTTCAGATCATGGGAAATCTGTATGCTGAGGGTAAGAGCCAAGTGTCAGTGTCATTATCCCATACACTAAGTGTCGGTGTAGGTGGAGGGGGGCCCAGGTCCGAACTTTGCACCGGGGTCCATCAAACTCTAGTTACGCCACTGCGCCTCAGGTATGTATAGACGTTGCTCCTGAAACCACACCCCATTTTTGAAGACAGACTTATGGCCGCTTTACACACTGCGATATCGGTACAGATATCGCTAGCGTGGGTACCCACCCCCATCTGTTGTGCGACACGGGCAAATCGCTGCCCCTGCCGCACAACATCGCCCAGACCCGTCACACGTACTTACCTGCCCGGCGACGTCGCTGTGACCAGCGAACCGCCTCCTTTCTAAGGGGGTGGTTCGTTCAGCGTCACAGCGACGTCACAGCTGCGTCACTGAACTGCCGCCCAATAGAAGCGGACGGGCGGAGATGAGCGCAACGTAACATCCCGCCCACCTCCTTACTTCCGCATAGCGGCCGGGAGGCAGGTAAGGAGAGAATCCTCGTTCCTGCGGTGTCACATGGAGCGATGTGTGCTGCCGCAGGAATAAGGAACAACTTCGTTACTGCTGCAGTAACGATATTTGAGAATGGACCCCCATCTCACCGATGAGTGATTTTGCACGTTTTTGCGACGATGCAAAATCGCTCATAGGTGTCACACGCAACGGCATCGCTAATGCGGCCGGATGTGCGTCACAAAATCCGTGACCCCAACGACTTCGCATTAGCGATGACGTAGCGTGTAAAGCCCCCTTTACTTCATCAGACAGATGTGCTAGCAAGGAATCCGAATGATATGCCTCCTTAAACATTAAGTCAGTCTTGATTATGAATCACTCCCAGGAATTGGGAAGAATTGTCTTGGAGACGTGAATGGAATGGTGTCAGTCTAGAAGATCCTAGACAGTGCACCAGCCTTCCCATTGCGTGATCCAGGCCTATAGGAAATGACAAAACTAAATTGATTTAAGAAAAGGCTCCAAACGAGCCTGGCGAGGAGTCAAGCATTTGGCCGACCTGATAAATTCCAGATTGCGATTGTCAGTCAGGACGACTATCTGCTGTGCGCACCCTGAAGGTGTCTCCATTCCTTGAAGGCAGCAATAATGGTCAGCAATTCTCTATTGACCACGTCATAGTTCCTTTCCGCTGAAGACAACCGCTGGGAACAAAGCACATGGATGTAAAACATTCTTTTCACCTGTCCTCTGTGAGAGTATGGCACAGTCCGAGGCATCCACTTCTACTATGAAGGCAAGAACGGGGTTGGTATGCACTAGGATAAATGCTGTGGTGAATTTGCTCTTCAGATGGGAGAATACTTCTTGGGCTTGAGGGGTCCAGGTGAAAGTAGATTTCTTACGGGTAAGTTGTGTGATAGGTGAGACTACATCAGAAAAGTTCCTGATGAAACGCTGATAGTGTAGCGCCCCTGGACCCTCAGGGCACTACAGGGAACTGCATCCTCTGGGTCCTGGAGTACCAGTGCCGATTACACCAAAACATGACCAAAATCCTATCTCCACTCCACACTGGGCATAGAGGGTTAACCACGTAAGGGGATGTTCGCCATGGGAATGAGTCCCTGGGTATAGCCAGCCTGGTGGGAGGGGTCAGTCAGTCGGTAGTAAAGAGAAAGTCGAGTAGCACACAGGAGAGGTGTGTGGACGTGCCTGAGCTGGGTCTGTGTAATGGTGACCCCGGGGACACAGGAGAGAGGTCGCCAGGACAGGTACCAGAGATACCGCTGAGACCGGAGCACGCACGGGGCACATGGCCCTAGGTCAAGCACAAGTTTTAGACTGTTTGGCAAATACCTGCCCGGTGAGGTCACCTTCACGGACTTCACCAAACCAAATAATCCGGGGGCATCAGCAGTAAACTAGGATTGGGGTTCGGACACTTACCTCCCCACAGGGTCCGCACTGCCCGCCATACGGAGACTGTACCCCAAAAAGGGCAGTCGGGGACCCCAAACGCTCCACGCTGCGGGGACCTAATCAACTAAGAGTGCCAGGGACAGAGCAGCCTGGGTCACTACATTGGCACTGGTCCTCCAAGGGACCTGAACCAGCAACCTCTGGATCCACAGTGAGTAGAGACTGTTAAAGACAATCTGGTGTGGTCTCCATTATTGCCCCCGTTACATCTCCCAGGCACAGCCTTACCTGCGGAGGGCCTACCATCACAGCTGCCACTACCACCAGCCCTGGAAGTACCCACATTCAGCAGCGGTGGTTTTCCATCCTTAACCGCAACCCGCAGGTGGCGTCACGTGACAAGATCTCTTATTTCCCCTGTAAATACCCCCCCCCATTAACAAAATGGGCCCAGGGCACGGGACCGGGCAACGGCCACCGGAATGACATTTACATTTGTTACTGCCCGGGACCCAGTACCCCATATCCCTGGGCACTACAGTTCACTTTTTTCTGGCGTCATGAACAGGATGCGGACGGGGCCCGTTGACATGGGGGACGTGTGCCTTAAGAACTGTATTTAATGTATTGTTTGTGTAAAGACTGCCGCCATCTTTGATGCTGAAAAATTTGCTGTGCCATCACTGTGCCTGGAAAGAGTGCAAAAAGCCGACCCTGTCCCCTGGAATTGGCAACATGCAAAAGTGAAACTGGCTGCAAGAGGCCGGAAGGGGGCCGGCAGAATGCACCCTGGTATGCGGAAGTGACACCAGCCCTGCAACACTGAATCTGCAGATCAGCACGAGACAAGATGTCTGCTCCTCCAGCCCGCAGAACCCTGTCCTGGCTTGAAGTGGAGCTGGATATGCTGTGTCTTTGGATGCGGCTGCAGATGATTCAGCAGATCGAGGACTGGCGCAGGGAGTTGATGGGCATAGTGGCAGCGGTGTAGACCCAAGCAGAATGGGCTGCTGTGAATGAGGAGGCCTGACAAACCATCATCTGGCAGCTGAACCAGGAGCGACAGGCTCGGGCTGCCAAGAAAAGGCAAATGGTCGCCCGTGACTTGCATGAGAAGCATGGCCTGGAGTGCCCGTGGCATCTGGTACCAGCGCACCATTGATAAATTCGACCAGCATAAAGGGTGTGGATTTATAAAGGAGCCCGGAATGCACGCTGGCATCTTTGTGTCCTGCAGGCATGTGCTAGACCACCTGGCATAGGGACATCCAGATAGTGACCTGCACCTGGGTGACGTGGTCATGTACACCAGGCATCATGGAGAGAGAAGCTCGTATGCCCTTGATATGCAGAAGATTCGGGATCTGTCCCAGCCAGCTCCTTCTACTCCCCCACCATGTCAAAGATCCTCCACGCTGTGGTAGCGGAATCAGGCTACCCCCAGCAGTTATAATAAAATCTTATCTCCCCTGTAAATACCCCCCATTAACAAAAAGGAGCCCAGGGCACAGGAGTGACATTCCCATTTGTTACTACCCGGGACCAAGTACCCCATATCCCTGAGCGCTACAACAGAAATTGTCAAACCCGATGAAGCGCTGAACCTCCTTCACATTTTTGGGAGCTGGCCAGTCTTTGATGGCTTGAGTCTTACTTTCATCCATGCTTATTCCCTGTGAAGATATTACCTACCCCAAAAATTGAATCTCGGTCAGGTGGAATTCGCACTTTTCAAGTTTGATATAAAGATGGTTCTGTCGAAGGCGCTCCAAGACCATCCTCACATGTCCATGATGTTCATCTGTGGAGTTGGAAAAAAAAATCAAAATATCGTCCAGATAAAATCACCACAAATTTATCCAAGAGATCCCTGAAAATATCATTAACTAGATGTTGGAAGGTAGCTGGGACGTTACACTGGCCGAACGGCATAACTAGATATTCAAAAAGTCCGTAGCGTGACCTAAATGCAGTCATCCATTCATCCCCAGGTCTAATGCGGACCAAATTATAGGCCCCTTGGAGATACAATTTAGAAAAAAAAAACTTTGCATGCCGAAATCTTTCTAATAATTCAGGGATCAAAGGCAGTGGATAGTGGTTTCTGATTTTGACCTTATTGAGCTCCTGATAGATCTCTCAAGCCCTGCATAGACTGTCTTTTTTTTTTTCCCACAAAGAAGATGGGTGCACCTGCAGGAGATGAAGAGTGGCGAATGAAACTCTCGGCTAAATTTTCAACTATATAGTCCTTTAACGCTTTTAACTCTGGTCCACGGTATATTCCTGGTAGCTCAGACTGGTGTGGGTGTATTAGGGGCTGAACAGACTGAAACCCAATGACTTATCTGCTTCTCTGGAAAATGAACCTCCTTAGTTTCCCAGTTTATTGTAGGGTTCTGAACCTGCAGCCACGGCAATTCTAGGATGATGGGAAAATGGGAAGACGAGATGAGCATAAAAGGCAGTCTCTCTTGATGATTATCACTTAGGAGAACCTTCAAGGACTCTGTCTCCTGATCCACTGGTCCAGAGGTTAACAGTGAACCATCCACAGTCTCCATCTGTACAGGAGTAGCCTTCTTCACAGAGCATATCCCATGTTTCTAGGCAAAGGAAATGTCCATAAAATTTCCACTTGATCATGAATCAATCATAGCAGAGCTAGACACCCAGACTGTGTTAACCCAGAGCTTGATGAAGAGGAAGATATGAGAAACATTCTTATGTGACACCCCTGACTATCAGGGTGTCACAGGGAACTGCACCCCTGTCTCTCATGGTGCAGAACTCACCCTCCATGGTTCTGGGTTCCTACACACTGGTATTGCTTCCATCAGCACTCAAATCCTAACCACATCTCACACCACACCCTGTCAGGCACACCAGTGGATGGTCTAGCTGGAAAAGAGCCACCCGCCTAGGGGTCAGGCAGACTGGTTGGAGGGAGGAAGTCATTTTTTAAGTAGCCCTCAGAGAGTGAGGAGCTGAGGGAGTTGTAGCTCCCTGTGTGACCTTGGTTGGGTCGCAGATGGTGTTCTGGGACCAGAGGAGTCGGAGATCCGGTCGCAGGGTATTGGAAAAGGGTGTACTGACTTAGTTTTGGAGCATGGTCGGCACCGGAAAGTCCAGTAACTGGACCGGTACCGAGCACGGTGGGGTACAGGACCCTAGATCAGGCAGTAGCTTTACGCATCCTGATAATTCACCTGTGGAGGATAGTTTCTTTATGAACTTTCCCCAAGAGCTCAGAGATCGAAGGTACCAACACAATGAAGGGGAATAGGGCTTTCCAGCTTTATGTGGCCCACTGAAATCCCAAGTGTCAGCTATCGAGAGCACAGCTCCACTATTTCAACATAGGGAGCGAGACCCTGACAGCTTCAGGCCGAAGGGTCACTCAGGAACATCTACACAATTGTGCATGAAGGCAGGCTCCGGACCACTAAGCAGTACCAGTGGGGATGGATACTCGGACGAGCTCCCCCGAGTGGCAGCGGCACCCAGAGACTTGGTTTACTTCTGGGTCAGAGTCTGCTTAATGATTGCACCAACATCCACACAGCCTAAGTGAGTATACTGCACACCCTGCATCCTGCATAGCCTGCAGAACACTAACCGCCACCTATCTCCAGAGTCCCGGGGTCTTCCCTGCCCGTGAAGGGATCACCATCTGGCTGCCCCACTCCATCTCCCCTGGGTACTCCCATCGGCAGTGGCGGTACTCCCCTTGTAAATAACCCCCCTTTCAAGTGAGTGGCCGCTGAGCCCTGGGTCTGGGGACCCTCGAGCCACAGCAGTTCGTCTGCTCCAGGGGGCGGCACACTTACAGCTCGGTACAGACACTGCTGAGGAAACCTGAAAAACTGCAGGGTTAATGGGGGAATCAGGCCCAGCAATAACAGAGTTCAAGTCTGAATAATCAATGTCTATAGCTGCTGATCTCTTAGGAGCCCATGACTCAGATATGACAGATCTCCTTTCACAGCATTAACAGTGTACAACCGCTGCAGTAGTCTTACAGGAACGACTGGGGCAGTTTATAAGGAAGTCCCCTGACTTACTGCAATAGAAACAAATTTTCCTTCAGTAGATGTTCCTTGCGTGCATCACTGACCTGTTTCTGTAGAGAGTCCACTTGCATGGGTTCAGGTTCAGGTTCTCCTACTAAGATACTTTTTAGCTGGAGAGGAAGGAAGATAATTGTTAGTACGATAATTTTCGGATACTCTGTCCTGTCTGCGCTTAGTAAGATGGGCATCGATCCGAAGGCAGAAATTGATGAAATCTCCCAAGGCAGTGGGAGGGTCTGCATGAGCAAGTTCATCCTTAATCACAGAAGACAATCCTTTCCGGAAGATTGGCTTCTTGGCGGAGCTATCCCAAGTGGTGTCAAGGCCCCATCTCCTGAAATCCAAGGAATACCCTGCTACAGAGAGCTTACCTTGACGCAAAGTCAACATGGCTGCTTCTGCTGTAGCACCTCGGTTCGGGTCATCAAACACCTGATCCATGACTGAAATGAAATCATTCAGATTATTCAAACATTCATCATCAGTCTCAATCAGCAGATTAGCCCATGCAAGAGCCTTGTTGGTGAGCAGCATGATAATTGTTAGCACTCTCGATCGCTCATTGAGGAACTGTGATGGATGAGCAGCAAAAAACAGTTTGCATTGGTTAAAAAATCCCCTGAATTTTTCTCGCATACCGTCAAAGTGGAATGGTGGCAACTTGGGGGGTCCAGAAACCAGAGGTGAAGATGGTGCATGGAGTCGCTCCTCTAGGACCTCAAGCCGGGTTCGTAAATCTTGAATGGTTTGTCCGAAAATCTGCAGATTGTGATCATTACAATCCTGCAGATTGGCAAAGCTGGTCTTTAAAGCCTGTATTTCAGAAAGAATTGTGTCTGTCACTTCACACACATTGTTAATACGGGCTTCCATATTCCCAGACCCTGCAGACGCTATCCTTGGCTTCTGAATCTTGTAAGGTGTTAAATGCCGTTTGTATAGAGTCTAGTGCAAGGATACAAGGGAAACACAGACACAGGTTTGCTAAAGAGTCCTTGTAATACTTCATACAAGTGCACAAAACATAAGAAGGGTTAGGGTAAGTTCACACAGTGTGTTTTTCGCGGCGTTTTTGCGCAGTTTTCGGGTGCGTTTTTGCTCAGAAAACTGCATGACTTTGCTTCCCCAGCAAAGTCTATGAGTTTTCATTTTTGCTGTCTGCACACAGCGTTTTTTTTCAGCTGCGTTTTTGTGGTGCCACAAAAACGCAGCATGTCAATTATTCCCGCGTTTTTCACTGCGCTTTTCATCCATTAAGTGCAATGGGATGTTGAAAGACACAATGAGAAACGCAAATAGCTGCGTTTTGGTGCGTTTCTAAGACCAAAAACGCAGCTATAAACGCAGGAGGTGGGTAGTAAAGTGACATGTACAGGAAGAGGATTCCTACTGTCAGTAAACACAGAAGCGTGAATCCTCCCGGTACCGTCACCGCCGCGTCCACCTACAGTCCTGTGCATGTATGCTGCCGTGCGGCGCCATGTCTGGGCGGGAGGTGGAAGCGGCTGCGAAATCAAAAGTGAACAGTAGAAAAAAAAAAAAAAGTTATACTCACCTGTCTACAGACTCCCGGTGCCATGTCCGCTCCCAGCTCCTTTCACGGTATCGCCGCTCCGGCTGTGTGCAGACGGCTGGGACACCTCCGATAGATGCAGGACCTGGCGATGGATCACCTGATGCAGTGACCTGACGCATCAGGTGATCGTAAGTATCGCGGTGACGCGGGCGCCCGGCCGGTTTAAGCTATCAGCGGATGCGTCAGGAGACTTCATCCCTGATTACCGGCAGCTGCTGCAGTGATCGGACAGGATCAGACTCCCGCCCCATCGCTCCAGGAGCTGCCGGTAATCAGCACATAAGTGAGTATTTTTTTTTTTTTGCACCGATGCATCTGCTGATTGTATAAACGGCTTTTATACAATCAGCTGATGTGTGATGTGCTTCAGCCCCTAGAACCTGACACATCATCTGATCGCTTTGCCTTCCAGCAAACCGATCAGATGATATTGGATATGGATTGGACGGCGCGGGACCCTTGACCCAGGATTACTGCGGAGGGGGGTTCTTTATTTCAATAAAGATGGAGTCACTAATTGTGTTGTGTTTTATTTCTAATAAAAATATTTTTCTGTGTGTTGTGTTTTTTTTTAATCTTTACTAGAAATTCATGGTGGCCATGTCTAATATTGGCGTGACACCATGAATTTCGGGCTTAGGGCCAGCTATACAGCTAGCCCTAACCCTATTATTACCCAGCGAGCCACCCGGCATCAGGGCAGCTGGAAGAGTTGGATACAGCGCCAGAAGATGGCGCTTCTATGAAAGCGCCATTTTCTGGGGTGGCTGCGGGACTGCAATTCACAGCGGGGGTGCGCAGAAAGCATGGGCACCCTGCACTGTGGATTCCAATCCCCAGCTGCCTAGTTGTACCCGGCTGGACTCAAAAATTGGGCGAAGCTCACGTCATTTTTTTTTTAAATTATTTCATGAAATTCATGAAATAATTAAAAAAAAAAAGAGCTTCCCTATATTTTTGGTTCCCAGCCGGGTACAAATAGGCAGCTGGGGGTTGGGGGCAGCTCGTACCTGCCTGCTGTACCCGGCTAGCATACAAAAATATGGCGAAGCCCACGTCATTTTTTTTGTTTGGGGGGGCAAAGAAATCCTGCATACAGTCCTGGAAGGAGGATGCTGAGCCTTGTAGTTCGACAGCTGCTGTCTGCTCTCCTGCATACACTATTGGATGGAGGATGCTGAGCCTTGTAGTTCGACAGCTGCTGTCTGCTCTCCTGCATACACTATTGGATGGAGGATGCTGAGCCTTGTAGGTCTGCTCCCCCTGACTCTCCCTCAAGCATACAGTCCTGGATGGAGCATGCTGAGCCTTGTAGTTCTGCAGCTGCTGTCTGCTCTCCTGCATACACTATTGGATGGAGTATGCTGAGCCTTGTAGTTCTGCAGCTGTCTGCTCTTCTGCATACACTAGTGGAGAATGAAGAACACATTGAAGAAGGAAATGACATCAGACTTTTTTTTTTGTTCACTGATAAAAAACACAAAGACGCAGTGAGCAAAAACACAGCAAAACGCAGCAAAAAAACGCACCAAATCGCGGCAAAACGCGTGCGTTTTTTGCAGCGTTTTTTTGACGCGGGTGCGTTTTTGTGCGGTTTTTGCAGCAAAAACGCACAAAAACGCAGCGTCAAAAAAACGCAGTGTGTGAACCTAGCCTTAAATGGTGGTTCACCCTTTTTTTTTATCTAGATCGATATTATATTGAGACACAATATTCCTCTCAAATACCTTATGTTGGCAATAATGCCTGAGAGGCGCTATTGCAGACCGCTGTTCCCCGCTCTGTGACCCCTGGGCTCCATGACTTCGGTCGGAGATCCGATGACGTCATGTCAAGTTCCTGACACCGCGGCCGGCTGTGATGGGCTGTGGGCAGTGTTTAACTGCTCGTCACAGGCCATCTGCTCCCTCCTCCCTCACAGGAGACACGCTGAGCTGTGATGAGCAGTGAAACACCGCCCACAGCTCAGTGACTAAGGAAGACTGGGTCTGACCGCAATGAACTTAAAGTGACGTCACCGGATCCCCAAGGTCACGGAGCCTGGGGGTCACGGAGCGGGGAACAGCGGTCTGCAATAGCGCCTCTCACAGGCACTATTGCCAACATAAGGTATTTGAGAGAAACATTGTTTCTCAATATAATATCGATCTAGCAAATAAAAAATATGGGTGAATCACCCTTTTAAATAGTTGCAGGGTGCAGAGGCTGGGAACAAATTAAGCAGGAATAGATCCTCAAAATTCAGCAGAAGTCTCAAGGTATAATTCAGTCTCTCTTACTGTACTTGTAAGTGTCCATGGCAGAGCAGAAGGGTTTCTGTGTGGACATAAATTCCAGAGGTCCAAAGCAGAGGATGGCAGTATGATAGTCCCTCCAAATACTTCAGGAGACCAGGTAAGGCTAGTTTCACACATCTGGCTTTTCGCCGGTTTGCCGGATTCGGCGGACTCCAGTACAGTGTGCTACAATACAATGGCAGTGCGGCAACCTCCGGGTCACATGCTCCGGTCACCTGACAGCATGTGACCGGAGCTTGTTGCGCCGCCATTGTACTGTAAACACTGTACTGGAGTGTGCCGAATCCGGCAAACCGGCGAAAAGCCAGATGTGTGACTCTAGACTTACAGGCAGACTGCAAACAGGATTCAGAAGCACTGGTTCATCAGCTGAGGAGGCTTAAGTAGGTGATTGGCATGGAACAGGGCAGGAACATAGAAGCTGAGGAATCCGTATTGACTGAGGGCAACATGAGGGCAGCAGAACAGGAAGCAAGATGGCCGATGGAAAGAAAAAGATTAAAAGCAAAATGACAGAAAACAAGGCAAAAAGTCTGAAAACCTCACACAATACCCCACATGGGACTGTACAGTACTGTTTGGTCTCACCGCCATTGCTGTAGTGTGATGAGAGCCTGCTTAATTTATGTGGTGTGTGTCTCCAGAAGCACAAGCTGTGCACGATGTACGGGCACTACAATATGCTGAGCACTACAAGGGCTTATTTGCAATTTTTAATTTTGCAACATTCACTGCATTTCACTTCATAGGTGTTTTCCAGAGACCAAAGAGTAATACACTCGCAGAGGGGTGTAATTTCCAAAATGTGGTCACTTGAGGGGGTTTCTGCTGTGCTGGCACTTAAGGGCTCTTCAAATGGAGACTGCAAACTATTGTAGGAAAATCTGTGCTGTGTGTCTATGTGCTCATGTGGATGATGCATATTTTGTGGTCCGTATGACTACGGCCTCTATCTCTGAGGGTCCGCGTGGTCCGTCCGGGCATTGTGGTCTCTATACATGCATGACGGCGGCCCTATCCCCTAGAAGTATCTAGAATCACGCATTCTCATTGTACACATGTGTCTCGCCTCTGATCACTATATACGCAGCTTTTCTGACAAGCAGAAGTTTACAATTATATCATCATTTTATAGAATTTCTGCATCCAATGTTACAAAATGCTAGAAGTGAATAATAAAGTTATTACCCAACTCATACAGTAGAAAATAAAAAGTCCTATCCTAAAACTGGGACGTAATCACACCAAACGAGAAAAAGCCGCAGATGAAGAACATATCCTGCAGTGAAAGGGTTAAGAGACCCATCCGGTCGGCTGTATTCAGGCTGATCACCCGTGTGCAGCGGCCGGTAATTACGCGCACAGTCAGCAGAGGGCGCTATTGCTCCACACCTCCTCCTGCGTCGCGTTATGACAATCCGGAGCCCTCCCTGGTGACGTCAGCAGGTAGAGGGCGGGATCCTCATTAGTATACACTTGTAGTCATAGTAACCGTTGCCCGGTTACATAGAACGCCGACTTTCCGGTGCAGAGCGGGATAAGCGGCGTCCCCGGTCACAATGACGTCATATTCCGAGGCCCCGAAAAAAACCGGCGTCCCCAGAGACGTGCTGAAATGGCTGCAGAGCCTGGACCTGAGCTTCTCCCCCAAGAACTTCCGAGGGTATCTGCAGGGAATGCTGGGAGATGAGATGTGGTCCTGCTGGTGTGGGGGGACTACAACAACCAGCATGCCGCCTTCTGATGGGGCGTGTGCTGCATTGTGCTGGCTGCTCTCTCGGTGTGCGCCGCTTCTTGCTGTGTGACTGGGGCTGCAGTCTCACACCGCAGGCAGATACAGCTAATAATAGGAGGATTCAGCCAATAGCAGGCAGATACAGCCAATAGCAGGCAGATATGGACAATAACAAGCAGATACAGACAATAACAGGCAGATATGGCCAATAACGGGCAGATACAGACAATAGCAGGCAGATATGGCCAATAACGGGCAGATACAGACAATAACAGGCAGATACAGACAATAACAGGCAGATATGGACAATAACGGGCAGATACAGACAATAACAGGCAGATACAGCCAATAACAGGCAGATATGGCCAATAACGGGCAGATACAGCTAATAACAGGCAGATATGGCCAATAACGGGCAGATACAGACAATAACAGGCAGATATGGCCAATAACGGGCAGATACAGACAATAACAGGCAGATATGGCCAATAACGGGCAGATACAGACAATAACAGGCAGACAACAGACAATAACTAGCAGATACAGCCAATAACGAGCAGATACAGACAATAACTGGCAGATACAGACAATAACTGGCAGATACAGCCAATAACGAGCAGATACAGGCAATAACAGGCACATATGGCCAATAACATATAAATCAATACCAGGCAAATCCAGCCAATAACAGGCAGCTACAGCCAATAACAGATCCAGCCAATAACAGGCAGTTACAGCCAATAACAGGCAGATATGGCCAATAACATATACAGCCAATAACAGGCAAATCCAGTCAATAACAGGCAGATACAGAAATGATCAGGCAGCTATGGCCAATAACAGGTAAGTACAGCCAATAACAGGCAGATATGGCTAATAACAGGCAGAATCAGCCAATAACAAGCAGATCCAATCAATAACAGGCAGATCAAGGCAATAACAGGTACAGCCAATAGCAGGCAGATCCAATCAATAACAGGCAGATCCAGCCAATAACAGATACAGCCAATAACAGTTACATTCAGAAAATAACAGGCAGATACAGCCAATAACATGCAGATACGACAGATACGGCCAGTAACAGGCAGATACGACACATACGGCCAGTAACAGGCAGATAGAGCCAATAACAGGCAGAATCAGTCAATAATAGGCAGATGCAATCAATAGCAGGCAGATCCAGCCAATTTCGGGCATGAGCCAGTCAATGACATTGCAGATCCAGCCACAAACAGGCAGATACAGCCACTAACAAATCCAGCCACTAATAGATACAGCCAATAACAGGCAGATCCAACCACAGAGAATCAGATACAACCACAAACAGACAGAGACATCCACTAAAGGCCCTGTCACACACAGAGATAAATCTGCGGCAGATCTGAGGTTGTAGTGAAATTGTGGACAATCAGTGCCAGGCTTGTGGTTGTGTACAAATGGAACAATATGTCCATGATTTCACTGCAACCACAGATCTGCTAAAGATTTATCTCTGTGTGTGACGGGGCTTTACAGATACAGCCAATAGCAGATCTAGCGAATAACAGGCAGATACGGCCTGCAACAGGCAGAATTTTGTTTATTATAGCGCCATTTATTCCATTGTGCTTTACATTTGAAAGAGGGGCATACATAGACAAGTATAATAAACATGAACAATTCAAGGCCCAGATCGATACAGGAGGAGAGGATCCTGCCCGTGAGGGCTCACAGTCTACAAGGGATGGGTGAGGATACAGTAGGTGAGAGTAAGAATGACGCTATAGTGGACTGAGGGTTACTGCAGGTTGTAGGCTTGTTAGAAGAAATGGGTCTTCAGGTTCCTCTTGAAAGTTTCCATGGTAGGTGAGAGTCTGAAGTGTTGAGGTAGAGAGTTCCAGAGTATGGGGGAGACACGGGAGAAATCTTATATGCGATTGTGGGAAGAGGAGATAGGAGAGAAGTAGAGAAGGAGATCTTGTGAGGATCGGAGGTTATGTGCAGGTAAGTGCTGGGAGATTAGGTCACAGATGTATGGAGGAGACAGGTCGTGGATGGCTTTGAATGTCAAGGTTAGTATTTTGAAACGGAGTCTTTGGCAGAGAGGAGAGGCTGGGAAATAGCAGAGGGGGACAGGTCGGTCAGTTGGGCAGCAGACTTTAGGACAGATTGTAGGGGTGCGAGAGTGTTAGTGGGGAGCCCACAGAGCAGGAGGTTACAGTAGTTCGGGTGGGAGATAATGAGGTCATGCACTAGTGTCTTTTCAGATTCTTGGTCAAGGAATGTACAGATCCGTGAAATATTTTTGAGTCAGAGGTGGCAGGAGGTGGAAAGGGTTTGGATTTGTGTCTTGAGTTAGAGAGCAGAGTCAAGGGTTACCCCCAGGCAGTGACCACGTGGGACTGAGGAGAGTGAGCAGCCATTGACTTTGATGGATAGGTCAGGTGGGGTGGTAGAGTGAGATGGGGCAAAGATGCTGAATTCTGTTTTGTCCATGTTCAGCTTTAGAAATCGATCAGAAAAAAAAGGATGAAATGGCAGACAGACATTTTGGGATTTGGGTTTGTAAGGAGCTATTATTAGGGCCAGAGAGGTAGATCTGCATATCATCAACATATAGAAGATACTGGAAGCTCTGGTACTCTATGAGCTGTACCACGCCGAAGGTGTAGATGGAGAACAGCAGGGGTCCCAAATACAGCCAATAACAGGAAGATACAGTCAATAACAGGCAGATACGGCCTATAACAAACAGATACAACCTAGTGTCCAGGTATAAGCGTCTCACCTTATACTTCTGTGGCACTGGCGGGGCGGCTGTTCCCATACCCACATGTATTACGAGGGGCTGCTGATAAGTCTTTGGTTTTACCCAGAAAGAAATGAGATAGGATGATGAAGCTTTACATTTATTCCACACAGTCTCCACTGATGTCTACACACTTCTTACATTGGTATTCCAAGTTCTGTAAGCCTAGCATAAAGAAGAATTTCGGTTGTGCCTTAAACCAGGCATCTTTAGCAGCCATGGCATCAGAAATGGGGTGAAATTTGGTACCCTTGAGGTGTTTCTTCAGGTTTGGAAACAGATGATAGTTGGAGAGAGCTTGATCTGGTGAAAAAGGTGGGTGGTCAACCAGCTGGAAGTCCTGCTCTGCCATTTTTGCCGTGGTCGCTTGTGCAGTGTGAGCGGAGGCATTGTCTTACATAGTTACATAGTTACTTAGGTTGAAAAAAAGACCTAGGTCCATCTAGTTCAACCTTCCTCCACCAGTTCTACATTTGGTCACTAAGTCACTTATAACCAACAATGTTGTGTACTGAGGAAATCATCCAGCCCTTTTTTAAAAGCTGTTATAGTATCTGCCATTACTACCTCTTGTGGTAGGGCATTCCACAGTCTGACTGCTCTAACTGTAAAGAACCCTTTCCTATTTAGCTGTCTGAATCGCTTTTCTGACACTCGCAGTGAGTGCCCCCTGGTCCTTAGTATTGTCTTTGGAAGGAATAAGTCATGTGCCAGTCCTTTATATTGACCACACATGTATTTATACATATAAATGAGATCTCCTCTGAGACGTCTTTTTTCTAAGCTAAACATATCTAACTTTTTCAACCTCTCATCATATGGGAGGCCTTCCATTCCTTGTAATAGTCTAGTTGCCCGCCTTTGAACTGACTCTAACTTCTGAATGTCCTTTTGAAATGTGGAGTCCAAAACTGGATCCCGTATTCCAGATGTGGCCTTACAAGTGATTTATAGAGGGGTAACATTACTTTGGGATCACGGGATCTAATCTCTCTTTTTATACACCCTAGAATCTTGTTTGCTTTAGCAGCTGCTGCTTGACATTGAGTGCTGCTGCTCAGCTTATTTGTAATGAGAATACCCAAGTCCTTCTCCTGTTCTGTAGTCCCGAGTTTACTTCCATTTAATGTATACGCAGTTATAGGATTACTCTGTCCTAGGTGCATTACTTTACATTTATCAACATTAAATCTCATTTGCCAAGGATCTGCCCATTCTGACATCTTATCCAGATCTTTTTGTAATATTATACTATCAAGGTCAGTTTTTAATATCCTACATAGTTTGGTGTCATCAGCAAAGACTGACACTTTACTATCAATCCCATCCACAAGGTAATTAATAAAGAGATTAAAAAGAATTGGTCCTAGCACAGATCCCTGCGGCACCCCACTGCTGACTATAGCCCATTTAGAGAATGTACCATTTATGACTACTCTTTGTTTCCTATCTTTTAGCCAATTCCTTACCCAGTTGCATATAGTTTCCCCTAGTCCTTGCTTCTGGAGCTTTAGTATAAGGCTATTATGTGGTACAGTATCAAATGCATTTGCAAAGTCCAAATAAATCACATCAGCTGCATTACCAATATCCAGGAACAAGATTCCTTTGGACAGCTTGCCGCGCCTTTTGGCCTTCAGAGCTGCCTTCAATTGGTCCAAAAGTTCAATGTAATACCTTGCGTTGATGGTGGAACCCTTTTAAAGGTAGTCCACTAGCAGCACGCCGTCCTTATCCCAGAACACAGACAACATCACCTTAGTGGCTGATTTTTGCACCCTGAACTTCTTTCGACGAGGAGAACTACTGTGCCTTCACTCTTTTGACTGCTCCTTGTTTTCAGGGACATACAAATAAACCCAGGTCTCATCCATAGTGACCAGTCGATCCAGGAAGTTCTTATCAGTCCGGAAACGCTGACAAATGGACCGGGAAGTTTTCACTCGCATGCTTCTCTGATCTGTTGTCAAACATTTGGAGATCCACTTTGCAGATAGCTTCCTCATGTCCAAATGTTGATGGATAATGACACAAACACGTTCACGGGAAATCCCCATGATGTCTGCTATTTCTTTAGCTGAAATTCGCTGATTATCCAGTATGATGTTGTGCACAGCATCGACGATCTCCCGAACAGCAACCACTCTCATCCAGGATGTTCCTCATCTTTGGTGCTGAAGTGGTTAATTTTAAATTTGGTAACCCAGTTCTTAACTGTGGAATATGAAGGGCATTGATCCCCCAATGTCTGTGACATATCACCATGAATATCCTTCGTAGACTTTCCTTGCAGAAACAAGAATTTTATCACTCCTCTGCTTTCAGTTGCTGTGAATATCGCATTACACATCGCCATTTTGTTTTCCCGCGTGCGTAGAACACTGTTGCCGTAAGCAACAAACACAAAATTTTGAAAACATATATTAGACACATAAGGCTTTCATCTGATGTAACAATCGTTACCATAGAAACAAAAAAAATCACAAAGCCAAAGACTTATCAGCAGCCCCTCGTATCAGTAGCACCCCACAGTCTCACAGACCACTGGAGGATTACAGAGGAGCCTCCTTACTCCATCAAACCACGTGGATGGTGTGGTCACTAACACCACATCTAAAAGGTGTGGGATCTTTGGAGTTATTTCCCATGTGTTCTCCACAGCCTGTGCCCGGATGTAGGACAATATTTGCCAATACACAGCAGGAACCTGAGGTTCAGCCCCTGTTCTCCAATGCAGATTCAATAGGAAATACAAGACGATGCTGAAGTTGGTTTCTTATTCAGCAATTTTTTGTTTTCTGAAACAAACTCAATAACATTGTACAGTGATTAGCCCTGAATACACCTAAAACCAGTACAAAAAAATATAACACTGGCATAAAAATGGGCATCAAAATGGGCTCTGAAGGATGCTATTGAAAGGGTTAAATAACTTTGGGTCACTGATCCCACCCCACCATTACACAGATAGTGATCCCCGCATCATACTCCGATCACTTCAGCCTGGTCCAAACAGGTTCTGAGCATCAGAACCGGCGTCAAAGTGGGCAATTAGCCAATTTTCACAGATTTGAATAAGTAACACTAATGTTTTAAAAGATTTAAATGCCTTGGGGATCACTAATTTCACACCCCTATTACACAGATAGTGATGCCTGCATCAAGCAATGGTCACCAGCCTGGTCCAAATGGGTTCTGGTATCAGAGTGCGTTATTGCCAGGCTGGTATGACATGGATTTGAACCAAGCATCGCTATCTGTGTATTGGTGGGGTGTGATTAGTGGCCCAAAGTCATTTAACCCTTTAAAAACACTAGGTACTTATTCAAATCATCACAATTTGCCCACTGTGATGCCAGTTCTGATGCCCAGTACCGGTTTGGACCAGGCTGGTGTGACCTGAGTTTGAAGAGTCATCACTGTCTGCATTTATGCAGTGTGAGATCAGTGGCCCAAAGTCATTTATCCCTTTCAATAACACCCTTTTGTGCCCACTTTGAGGCCCATATATGTGCCAGCATTATATATTTTGTTGCTGCTTTTAGGTGTGTTCACATCAGGAATCATCACTGCATTGTATTTTATTATTGTCATTGTTTTCTTTTTGTTATTAAACCAGTCAAAAACACAAAAAAGATTTGTCGAATAAGAAGTTGCGTTATAAAAAATCATCTTCAGCATCGTAATACTTGCGGGATCTTTCCCATGGCGATTTCCTCCATGTGAACGTGCCCTTACTGTTACATCACGTCTTGTGTATTCCCTGTGCTTCCTAATTATGCCAGAGCTGTGACATCGCTGTGTGAATTTTCTGTAATCTCTGACATCATAGTAACCGATTAAATCAAGAAAAAGCAACCATACATGCACAAAAGGGTAATCAAAGTATGTAGGAAGATCTATAAGTGCATGGGTTGGGAATTTAGCTTTGATCAAATGGGAATAATGATCAGAACCAACAAACACAAAACCGATACATGGTCATTTTTAAATGTAACATCTAAAATTGGGGCGTCCACAGTTAGCACACATCAAAGGTTGATATGTACAGGTATCATAAAAGTATTAAAAATTACAAAGTTCAAAAAAATGAATAATGATGAATGAATGTATACAGTATATCTATGTACCACAATGACTACTGGCAGAGAGGACTTCAAAAAAAGATTAAATGTGCTATACAAGCATCTGCTTACTATAATGTAATTCAATGTACAACTAAACACAGCTATATATTAGGGCAGTGCTTGTGAGGGCTGCAGAGCTACTGCGGCGTACACAGTAAACTGGTAGAATTATATTTGGTAAAACGAGGTAAAAATAGATAAAATACCTGTGTTTCGACTGAATTCGAATGTGTGTAGAACGCCTACCCTGATGCGCGTTTCAGCGTCACCTTCATTAGGGGATCGATGATGATAGGGTTACCTTGTTTTACACAGAGCCTGTCTGTGATCTGTAGGATTTACTGTGACTTTAAATCCTGAAATCAAGGAAACTTTCTCTTGGAGTTTACATGTCCTCCCCCTTCTATTCAGGGTAATTGTCTTTCTACGATTAGTCTTGGTGTGCAAGTGACCTCATAGACAGTCATTAGATGTGATTTGTAGTAGATTTGGGACCCTACCACCATATGTCTAAGATGGCTGACTAGCAGGAGCCATAGAGAAGCAAGAGTCTGATGCACTGTGCCATGGAATATGTTGTCACCATAAAAATGACCATACATAAATAGAAAAGTAATGTTACTAAACATTTGTCCGTCTCCAATTACCACAGTTATTCATTAGACCCCTTTAATGATCACACTCAGTCTTATGTAATTAGCAGAATCGATTCACAGAACTCTGATCCAGTGACCATGTCAGGAACCTTTGGCCCCTAGACAGGAGCCATGAGGAGAACCTCCTACCTGAAGGTGTCCACAGCTCCTCTTTTGATCAGCTAGACTCACACATGTACATCACTCAACAGTATAACATAGATCCAGGCTGGGATGTCGGGAAGCAGGAAGCGATCCTCACGATTCCCGTCCAGCGGCCATAGATGACTGACATGCCCACCGTATCAGGGTCCAGGGAATTGATTAGCACCAGCTCTAATTTATAGTAATACTTGTTTAGAGACCTCTCGAATGGATTCATCACCGCAGAGATCTTCTACTGGTACTACCCCGAGGACATCCAGATGCATTCATTTGACAATGGAACTTCCCTCCCTGCAAAATTAGGAAACTGGTCAGTACTAGAAAAGGTAAGAGTTTTCCTTCCTTCACATTCTGTCACATGCAGGGAAAGATTCTAATCCATCTGTTATCTTTCACAGTTTTTCATGAAGAAGAAACTAAATGTTTCCAAGGAATTAATAGATGGGGCAATACACTGCAAACCTGGAGCCGCTGAAATCCTTGTGCAAGAAATATATGTAATGTTAACACACAGAAGGTGAGCTGAGCTAGTGGTGCCCATCCCCAAAAACAGGAGCACCGCTTCAGGTGCTCTGGTGGTAAGGACAGCCACTATCAGGCCTTAATGGTTTGTTTTGTTCTACCCTATGGTGCAGGGGTCCACAACCTGTATTTCGGGAGCCACATGTGGCTCGCAGGACTGTGATGTGTGGCTGTCTTCAAGCTTGGTGCATAAGCACAAGGTCTAATAAACAGCTATCAAAAGCAGGTCTCCAGATGGTGACTTTTGTAAGTAGCGTTGCACAGAACAGCAGATCTAAATGGTGGTAAAGTTGGATCCTCTGGATCTTGGTATACTGCCTCGGTGTGATTTCTGTGGAAAAGCTTTGGCTGTTGGGGTCTCTAGGTGTCACTACTGTGAGAGGGCGACAGCTAGCCATGGCTTGCAACCCTGTCAGAGCTGAATGTGGTTCTCATGGTCCGAAAGGTTGGGGATCTCTGCTATAGTGCATGCACATTGTGCAGGGAGCAAACCACAAGGATTCTGTTCATGAAGGAGTGACTATTGTATATTTCCAACACATATTGCTAACTCCCAGCAATACAGCCCTTAGGAAACCTAGAGCTATTCATGGTTTTATTTCAAGGGTCAATGGATTAAAGTGAACTTCTTCACAAGCACAATGAAGACCATGTGTCAATGGTGTTGCTAGTTATCTAGTGCGCACAGGGGTATGGCCATTGTGGAAAGCAGTGGAGGATTCTACCTGCTGTTCATTAGAAAGCCTGGAGGACTGGGGAGAACAGGGTGACAACCTTTGTCCTTTTATATTTTCTGGACAACTTGTACTTGCATCACAACATTTTTTTTACTGACACATAAATAAGATTTAGAGAACTGTGCAAAAGTTTTAGGCGGGTGTGAAAAGATTTATTATAATTTTTTTTTTTTTTTTTAAAAAAAAAAAAAGTCTGCTATAATTCATAGCGATGCCCCACGAAGCTTCCCAAAAGCGAATTTGAACAACATAAAAAGAGAAAATGATTAAGAAATAAAGATGATGTTCCCATACTCACTGTCCCAGCTAATGGAGAAAAGATCATTCCTCATTGGCTGGGAGAGCAGTCACTGCAGGATCGCACACTGTTGTCTGTGAGATCCACTGCAGTAAAGTGAGATGACCTCATGAGGTCAGCCCAAGTCACTGCAGCGGGTCACACTGTAGTGTGTAAGCCGCACTGGGCAGTGACGAAAGGTGACAGCATGATTGAGTGATGCTACTCATATTTCTGTATGAAGGCTCTTACACAAGGTGTGGAGCACCCAGCAGGGTCATTCCATGTCAAGTGGACCAGTGGTCTCCACTCGACCTTCTCCGATTTTGCTGAAAATGTATAAGGATGTACATGTATGTTTGAAAAGAGGTTCTGTAAATTGTTAGGGCCAGATCTCAAATACATTGAGCACTGTTGACCTTTCACCGGAGGTCCCACCAAGCCTGCGGCTTCAGCTAAGAGGATTTTGCAAACTTTGGCACATAGCCATTAGAGTTCTATACTGGCTATGATGCTGAAATTTGGCATACTAGCTCAACTTTTGCTGCTAAACACGATAAAATTATTACTGGCTATGACAAAACAATATTTCGGCCGCAATTTTGTGTCAAAGTAGCTTGTAAAACGTGTTGCATAAAATTTATGCCTAACTTTGCCCATATATAACTCAAGACCAAAAACCAATAGTAATAGTAACTGGTGCTTTGCCCTGTACACCAAACATCTACATGACTTTGCATTGCTGCAATATCACGGTCAAAGCATATGTATTTGTGGAAATATTCACACCCACATATGATGACAAACTTTAAAAAAACGAATTTGACCTATTTTTAGGTCAACTTTCTCAAAAAGGGTACCCCTAAAATATATTAATTCTGATATCATTAGAAAGAGCACATTTTTCTCTACAAGGATCATTGGGTTTTTTTTTGGAGTCTCTCAGTTTAAGAAAAGAAAAATGCCACTGAACATGATGTTATTTATTAATACGCAATGAATGGTAACTGCACTATTCAAACCCTTGCGTTGGTCCATGGTGGTTATATCACAACCAATTCACTAAGAATTGGTCTTATAATCCTATTAAGAATTGTAATAATGCTGTCTTTCGAGAATTGGCAGCCCAGAAGCCATGGCCGATAGCCATGCAAGGCCAGCCGCGGGCAGTCTCTTTATCGCAGGTTCCAAAGCCTGAAGGTGGGTGTCTTTGCCTAGGATCCCAAGCCTAATATTGGGTATCTTTTGTTGGTTCCCAAGCCATAATGTTCAGTCTAAGTGGTCTGGAATTGTTGCTTCAGCGATGGATCTGCAGCCCAGTACAAAAATTTCAAACATTTTCTCAACTTGTGCCACTACAATGCTGATTTCAATATCAGCGCTGAATGGATTTTTTTTGGTACCAGTCATGGAAAGTCGCCCTGTGATGGGATTGGAGGGACAGCAAAGAGGTTGGCAGCTCGTGCCAGTCTTCAACGTCCAACTGAAAACCAAATACTGACCCCGGTGGATTTATTCAACTTTTGCAATGAGCAACTGCATGGAATCAAGTTTTTTTTTGTTCCAAAAGAAAAAATTGACGAAATACGGGTAGTTCAAGAGGAAAGGTTCAAAGATGGACATACAATTGCTGGAACAAGAGAAAATCACCAGTTTGTGCCAATTGATGACAAAAAGATTTGCATTTCAAGGGTGTAAAATGACCCTTCATCTTTCATTGCCCATGTAGATGGATCTGTCAGATCAGAAATGCCTTTTGTGCCAATTGCAAACCTCCTGCCAGGGCAATACATTTCCTGCATTTACGATAGGAACTGGTGGATTGGAAATATTTCTGAAATTTCAGTCGACGACCATGATGCAGTAATACATTTTATGCATCCTCATGGACCAGCTAGCTTCTTTCATTGGCCTGTGAGAAATGATACATGATGGATTCCCGAGCAGTCAATCATTGCAATAATTCCAGCACCAGCTGCAACAGCAATGGGCCGACAATACAGCTTCTCTGAACCCGATTATGTTGCAAATTCAGCAACAATTCCAGACCACTTAGACTGAACATTATGGCTTGGGAACCAACAAAAGATACCCAATATTAGGCTTGGGATCCTAGGCAAAGACATCCACCCTCAGGCTTCGGAACCTGCGATAAAGAGACCGCCCGCAGCTGGCCTTGCACGGCTATTGGCCATGGCTTCTAGGCGATGGGGCTGCCAATTCTCGAAAGACAGCATTATTACAATTCTTAATAGGATTATAAGACCAATTCTTAGTGAATTGGTTGTGGTATAACCACCATGGACCAACGCAAGGGTTTGAATAGTGCAGTTACCATTCATTGCGTATTAATAAATAACACCATGTTCAGTGGCATTTTTCTTTTCTTAAACTGAGAGACTCCAAAAAAACCCCAATGATCCTTGTAGAGAAAAATGTGCTCTTTCTAATGATATCAGAATTAATATATTTTAGGGGTACCCTTTTTGAGAAATTTGACCTAAAAATAGGTCAAATTCGTTTTTTTTAAAGTTTGTCATCATATGTGTGTGTGAATATTTCCACAAATACATATGCTTTGACCGTGATATTGCAGAAATGCAAAGTCATGTAGATGTTTGGTGTAAAGGGCAAAGCACCAGTTACTATTGGTTTTTGGTCTTGAGTTATATATGGGCAAAGTTAGGCATAAATTTTATGCAACACGTTTTACAAGCTACTTTGACACAAAATTGCAGCCGAAATATTGTTTTGTCATAGCCGGTAATAATTTTATCGTGTTTAGCAGCAAAAGTTGAGCTAGTATGCCAAATTTTAGCATCATAGCCAGTATAGAACTCTAATGGCTATGTGCCAAAGTTTGCAAAATCCTCTTAGCTGAAGCCGCAGGCTTGGTGGGACCTCCCGTGAAAGGTCAACAGTGCCCAATATATTTGAGATCTGGCCCTAACAATTTACAGAACCTCTTTTCAAACATACATGTACATCCTTATACATTTTCAGCAAAATCGGAGAAGGTCAAGTAGGGACGATTTTTAAAACTGGTCCACTTGATGTGGAATGGCCCAGCAACATCCTCAGCGGTGCAGCACTGTCTGTTTCCTGCTCTTCAATTGGTGAGGCAACATATAGTGACTGCTTCTCCACCAATCGGTGAACAAGAATCAGACATTCCAACCTATAGTGATTGCTGCCCCCACCAATCAGAGAAGAGGAAGGACAGAGCAGCCTCTTCTGATCCACTAATCAGCAAGATGCTGCTGGCCGGAAGAGCATTTGAAGATACAGTGTGGCTGCTAAAGTAATGTTTGGCTGAGCGGCCCTTAGCTGTTGTTAGGAGACCAGCCCAAGGGGCAATTGCCCCCAGGCCCAGCCCCTTCCTGGGAGCTTCTTTGGGGCAGTCAGTCTCCTAGAATGAATCCCACAGATAAGGATGGCAGAACTCATTGATTCCATGCATGACCAGGTTAAAGGGAATATGTCAGTCTGATCAACCTTCCTAAGCTGTCTATATTGGCATGTTGCTCATACAAAGTTGAATAAAATGATACTTTGATATCTGTGATCCGATGTTTGATTCTAGATAGTCATGCTTTCTTATTATGTAAATGAGCTGTTAAGATCTGTAGGCCAGACACAGATGTCCCTGAGAATCTGCTTCCAGATTTTAAATAAAAGGGGGCATTACCAGAGGACATGTATGGTAATTACTGACACTTTGCTCTCATAATTACACACAGTGAGATCAGAGCTAACACAGTACAGAAGAAGTGAACATTGTCTCATTACAAACATGTTTGCAGAAGCAGTGCTGCTGAACTGTGCTTAATTATAACTAACACAGTACAGCAGAGTTGAAACTTGCCTAAATACAAACACATTGGCAGTCGTCTTCTGGTGTACTTTGTTAGCTCTGCTTTACTGTGTTAATTCTGATCTCACCGCAGAGCAGACTGTCAGTCATTACATGTCTCCTACTGGTAATGCCCCTTGCATTTACAATAGGCTCTAGAGGAAGATTCTCAGGGGGTTCAGTGTTCGGTCCATAGATCTTAACATCTCATTTACATAATAGGAAATATGTGGATCTCTCTGGAATAAGACATCAAATCACATGTATGAAGGTATCATTTTATTCAGCCTCATATGATCTACATGCCCACATAGACGGCTTTGGAGGGTTCATCTTACTGACAGATTCCCTTTAAGGTTTTGAAGAAAGTAAGATTTAATATGCATATTTGGTATTTGTATGGCGTAAATATTCTGAAATAAAAGACCTTGTCTGAAAATCAGGGTGTCTATTCACTTACAGGTTTTCTCTGTACAAGAACTGTTAAAAATGTTTGCTGCAAGTCACACAGGACTTTGCCTCCATGGCTTTCAATGTAAGCCACATGCAGTGTATGGCATGCATGATACCTGTCTGCACTCAGTATTTGTTTCCCATTCCAATTGGTGGTCTAATATAGTCACACAACAGCCAATCATTCGTAAGCCTCGTCTGAGCGTTCCTCCTGTGTGACCAGAGTCGCCATGTATGCTTAGCCTTAAAATGGGACTAACTATAACAAAATTGAAAACACATGTGATGGCGCTGACAGAAGAGCCTCAGCTCCAAATTATTTATCTCTGACTAATGGCACACCAATCAGTACAACCACATGTACATCTCCACTAATGCACATCATATACATTCAGTTTACTAGTAGTCATAGTGTAATTATTCTGAATTAACATGTGTATTGCTGTCATGTTTTTTATCAATCTTTATAGGGAACCAGTCACATCCAGAAACACTTTTTACCTGCAGGTATAGTGGTACTGTGCAGTTAGTTGCAGTGTGTATAGATCCTGTATAGCTAGTGTACTTAAGCAGGTAGAGGTAGAAAATAAGAAAATGAAGTTATATTCTCCCTGCAGCTGCTCACTTTCAGTCATCGGGTCTGTTTCAGTCACTTCTCACTGTAATCACTCCCCTATACATTGACGGCCTGAGCTGTACACATATGCTGCAGAGCAGGCTGTCAATCATTGTGCAGGGGAGTGAGTAGTGACCACCTCCTGCATTGCCTCCTGCTCCCATTCGCCATCTACACAGGATTTAAACCCTATTTACCTGCAGATTACCATTATATCTGAATGTTATAGGTTCCCTTTAAACATACTTTATATACCAATAGTGTGTATCTACAAGGAAAGAGAGGTGAGTGGAGAGGGCTGATAATGAAAATTGTACATTTTATACATAGTTATAACTTTTATTAAGGGTTAAAACCATCCAGGACAACGAAGTAGACTTCACAGATCGACATTACCAGGATGGCCTGCCTATGGTGGCCCGGTCTACAGCAACAAAAGCCGTGAAATCCAATATCACCCTGAGCGAAATCCTGGCCGAGACAGACATTGACGTCAACAAGCAGAAGGTGCAAGCAGTGCTGGATATCCACCTACAGCAGAGACAGCAGGACAGGATCGCTGACCCAAGTGAGTGGAGCCGTAGGCTGTGCTGTATGATTGTGCGTGCGCCGTGGAGGCTTTGTGTGGGACCAGTTCACGTATTCAGACTTTGGTCAGCTTTTTACGTCAGTATTTGTAGCCAAAACCAGGAGTGGGTAAACAAATGTAGAAGTGGTGCATGAGTTTCCATAAGGCTGCACACATTAGCGTATGGCATACGATGCGAGAGCAACGGATGCAATATGCTAATGACCCCCGGCTCAGGCTCTGCTGCGAGCGTGAGCCGAGTGTCATGCAACTGTTACCCGATCCTGCAATCAGGTCACAGCTGTGAAGCTGAGGGTGGGCGCTACAGAGGAGAGGGAGGGGTTAATTCCCCCCATCTCCTCCATTGTCAGCCTGTGCGTATATCGCACTACACTGGGATAACATCCAAGTGCAGTCCAATGTTTCTCTCCCCCCCCCATTCACTTGAATGGGTGCGAGTGATACGGCTCTTGCAGAAAATCGCAGCATGCTGCGATTCTTTCCTCAGTCCGATTAGGGCTGAGAAAAAAATTGCTGATCTGAGCTGCAGCATTGTCTAACATGGGGCCGAGTGCAATGAGAGATTTTCTCGCATTGCACTCGTTCGATTTATACGCTCGTGTGAGCGTACCCTAACACTTCAGCACAGATTCTTCCACTCCTGAATACTGATCTAAAAAAACTGACCACATACTAAATGTGTGAACATGGTCTTCGAAATGAAAAAGGTTTTGCATCTTCTTAACTAAAGAAGCATAGTGGTACATTTTAGGAAGAGGCCGTTACACTCTGCACTGTGATCTCCATGAGTTGTGCCCTGCTCTGCTACTTTTGGCCAACTTCCCTTTGGTAGATAACTATTAGAGTAGGTTTACATGTTCCAGATTTACTCCAGAAAATTTGCAGAGAAAACCGTAATAAATCAAACTCAAGAGACGACAAATCTGTACCAGACTGTGCGGATTTTAGTGTAGCTATATCTGTGTATTTCCCTGCTAAGTATGTTAGAGCGTAATAAAACACAAAACGCTATATCCCATATGGCTGTCATGGTCCCTGTTCTCGGTACACCCAGCCCCCAGCCATGGCGCGTCATTGTCCTGATGACCATGGCCTATAATTAGCTGCTGTACAGCCATGTGTGCCCAGCACGTCATTGTACGCCAGATGCACAAAGAAATGTCATAGACCAGAGATATGATGCCGGGAGAGGTAAGCGAGACTTGCTTGTGGAGTTCTTTATCCTCATTGTGTTCAATGGAGATAATCAATCAGCAATCTTATTTCATTCTGCAGAACCTTATCTGTTCGACTATAAAACAGGACAGGAATAGAAAATCTCCAGTGACTTCATTTACCTCTTAAAGGTCTTATGCATGTGTTGTAACGCCTAAGGCTAGGTTCGCACACTGCGTCTTTTTGACGCTGCGTTTTTGTGCGTTTTTGGCCGCTAAAAACAGCAGGCAGGTACGGGCGGGTACAGCAGGCAGGGACGGGCTGCCCCCAACCCCCAGCTGCCTATTTGTACCCGGCTGGGAACCAAAAATATAGGGAAGCCCTTTTTTTTAAAATTATTTCATGAATTTCATGAAATAATTTTAAAAAAAAAATGACGTGAGCTTCGCCCAATTTTTGAGTCCAGCCGGGTACAACTAGGCAGCTGGGGATTGGAATCCACAGTGCAGGGTGCCCATGCTTTCTGGGCACCCCCGCTGTGAATTGCAGTCCCGCAGCCACCCCAGAAAATGGCGCTTTCATAGAAGCGCCATCTTCTGGCGCTGTATCCAACTCTTCCAGCTGCCCTGATGCCGGCTGCCTCGCTGGGTAATAATGGGGTTAGGGCTAGCTGTATAGCTGGCCCTAAGCCCGAAATTCATGGTGTCACGCCAATATTAGACATGGCCACCATGAATTTCTAGTAAAGATAAAAAAAAAAAACACAACACACAGAAAAATATTTTTATTAGAAATAAAACACAACACAATTAGTGACTCCATCTTTATTGAAATAAAGAACCCCCCTCCGCAGTAATCCTGGGTCAGGGTCCCGCGCCGTCCAATCCGGATCCAATATCATCTGATCGGTTTGCTGGAAGGCAAAGCGATCAGATGATGTGTCAGGATCAAGTGCCTGAATCCCATCACACATCAGCTGATTGTATAAAAGCCGATTATACAATCAGCAGATGCATCGGTGCAAAAAAAAAAAAAAAATAATACTCACTTATGTGCTGATTACCGGCAGCTCCTGCAGCGATGGGGCGGGAGTCTGATCCTGTCCGATCGCTGCAGCAGCTGCCGGTAATCAGGGATGAAGTCTCCTGACGCATCCGCTGATACCGGCCGGGCGCCCGCGTCACCGCGATACTTACGATCACCTGATGCGTCAGGTGACTGCATCAGGTGATCCATCGCCAGGTCCTGCATCCATCGGAGCTTTCCCGGCCGTCTGCACACAGCCGGAGTGGGGGTGGCGATACCGTGAGAGGAGATGGGAGCGGGCATGGCACCGGGAATCTGCAGACAGGTGAGTATAACTTTTTTTTTTTTTTTTCTACTGTTAACTTTTGTTTTCGCAGCCGCTTCCACCTCCCGCCCGAACATGGCGCCGCACGGCAGCATACATGCACAGGACGGGAGGTGGACGCGGCGGTGACGGTACCGGGAGGATTCACGCTTCTGTGTTTACTGACAGAAGGAATCCTCTTCCTGTACACGTCACTTTACTACCCACCTCCTGCGTTTATAGCTGCGTTTTTGGTCTTAGAAACGCACCAAAACGCAGCTATTTGCGTTTCTCATTGCGTCTTTCAACATCCCATTGAACTCAATGGATGAAAAGCGCAGTGAAAAACGCGGGAATAATTGACATGCTGCGTTTTTGTGGCACCAGCAAAAATGAAAACTCATAGACTTTGCTGGGGAAGCAAAGTCCTGCAGTTTTGAGGCCAAAAACGCACCCGAAAAACGAGCAAAAACGCCGCGAAAAACGCACTGTGCGCACATAGCCTTACAGTATTACATCTCTGTATAAAACAGATATAATACAGCCTTATAGATTAAAAGAGACCCAGCATCACCAAGTAGGTGCCCAGTACTGGGGTTTCATGAGTGCCGGAGTTCCCCTTTTTTATTCTATAATACAACCTTAGGCCCCCTTCACAAGTCCGTGGTAAAAACGCACGTTTTTGACGGTCCATGGTGTGGGTGCATATGTGTGTGCATGTTCCGCGTGTGTGTTCAGCGTGTGATGTCAGTGTACTCACAGATAGCACATGGACAACAAGAACGTCTATACTCACCTGTCCCTGGCGGTGCTGTCTCCAGCGCTGCTACTCCTTCTGGGTCCGCGGTGCAGTGAATATTCATGTGCAAAATGAGAGGGCTCAGAAGCAAGTGACAGAAGTGCCGAAGACAGCAGGGCTGGAGACAGTTGAGTACAGAATATAGTTTTATTTCAAAGATACTTGTTTTCTCCGGTACGTATCACACTGATGTCACACGGATCACATCAGTTTGTGATCTGTGTGCCATCACTGCTGCCAGAGAAAAACGGACTTGTCTCCGTGCGGAACACACAGACATACATGTGCCCCATATGGACATACGTCCATGAGAAAACAGGGATGTGTGCAGACCCATTGATTTTAATAGGTCTACATACAGTATGTCCGTGGCTCTGGTACGTATGAAAACGGACATCATAAGTACCGGAATTACGGACATGTGAAGGGGGCCTTAGGGTATGTGCACACGACGGCTTTAATCCATCAAAGAACATGCTGGAGTTTTCTTTCACAAAGTCGCTTCAGGCAAAAAATAGCAGGTAGTTCTTTTTTCTTTGGTTGTAGAGAGGCGGTGTCAAACAAAGCCGCCCACAGAATAAACATGTCACTTCTTTTAACCACTTTACAGTTTTCTTAGTGAAGAGAATAAAAGTAGCAGCAAAAGGCTCAATGTGCACAGCAATGGCGGTTTTACATTGTTGTGCATTATGTTCATATTTTTGTGCTTTTACTGCACCATTTCCTGAAAAAGACATTGTGTGCACATAGCCTAAGGTCCCCTTCAAACAAGTGGATTTGTCATCATATTTGATCTTTTTTTTATGTATAGACTGAAATGCGGTCTTAATATAATTCTCTGGGGCTATTCACACAGACCTTTTTTCACATTAGTTTTTTCATTGAATGCCATTATTTTTTGTTGGGCAAATGTAAATCCATATTTGCCCAACAGAAAAAGTAGCAATCCAATACTGATGCATCTTGCTGCATGATAAATCCGTATAGTGGATCCATAATATGGTGTATCAGGTACACTCGTGAAGGAGACTTCATTCAAAAAAGTATCCCACAAAGACATGGAGGTAAAATACAGTTATGTTTAGCAGATCATTACTGAAACGGCTTTTATCATTACATTTCAATTATGTTTCTTTTCTCTTGAAGAAAGATTTAATGTCAGACCATCTCTTGGTGAACGCGCCATTCGTCTCCTGCCTTCATCCAATCAAAACCAAAGTGAGGCCAGTTTGACAAACAGGTCATCCTCTTCCTCCTTGTCCTCCAGCTCTAGTGAGTATGTAGAAAAAGTGCTCCAGAAATATTTCTGAAACCTCTGACACGGTGAACGAGCCACTCATGATGACGTGATCTAAATCTAGGCACATCAAAGTTTTACCATTCCTGGAGTATAGTCCACAGTTGGATGAAAGAGGGGGTTGACCAGGGTTGGGACAAAAGTCTGCATTCACGCTGTGTGAAATGTGCACACTGTCACCACTTGCCTGTATTCCCGCTTGTGCAGATGGGCTATCACGTGACCAGATGTATGCGATTTGTATACCGGTCACGTGCTGACTAGACACATTTGTCTTCTGTCAAAATAAATCAATTGAGAGATGCGGAATGAGTCTAGTTGGCATGTGACCATAAGTATGCAAATCACAGGCCAGCGGTCATGTCATTGTCTGCTTGCATCGGGGAACACGGGAATCATTACAGTGCCCAACTCATATAGTGACTGCAGACTTTGGTGCCAGGCCTGGACAACCCCTCTAATGCAACTGTGGACTTTAATGTAGGTGAAAAATATAGGAAAACCTTTATATGTCTAGATTTGTGTGTGCATGGCACACTGTCACAATTCTACAGTCACATTCCACGCTTCACATGACTGCAGACTTTTACCCCAAGCATAGACAACCTCTAGGCTTTAGAAGAAAAATGTCCCAGCAATGACTGTTTACTCGAGGTTAGAGATGTGTCTGACCATACGATTGTTTACCATTTCCTATGACAACCAGGAGAATTGTGAATACAGCTTTGGACGATGACACACTGTACATGATATGAAAAGCAATGTGATTGTACAATTTATGCAGATTATAGCTGTACATAGAAAATATAAACTAAAAATGTGACCATACTCTAAAGGGTGCTTTACACGCAGAGACATCGCTAACGATATATCGTCGGGGTCACGTCGTTAGTCACTAACGACGTGACCCCGACGATATATCGTTAGTGATGTCGCAGCGTGTAAAGCACCCTTTAGGCTATGTGCGCACGATCCGGACATGCCGCGTCCTGGACACAGCATCTCCTGCAGGACCACGAGTGCTCTCCGCAGGAGACCACAGCTTCCATGCCCATGATCAGGGTTTGGACTTTCTCTCTGTTTTCCCTGCTGAGAACATTCTGATATAAATCAGTATAACATTTAGTATAAATTGACATGATGCAGCTCAGGAAGCCGCACCGCA